>NW_015113849.1:33942-61153 GCF_001443285.1 Poecilia latipinna | reverse complement strand
TTTTAATAAGTAAATATTTTTCCGCATGTGACCTCTCTGTCACCAGAAGAGCCAGTCAAAAAGAGCATCGGTCATTTCATTGCTAATGTTTTGTTAAACTCAGATCCACTAGCATGGTTATGCTAGGTTTTGTGCTACTGTCAGGAAAGCTTAAAACATCATTTTCAGCTTTTGCTCTGAAAATCTTAGCTAATTTCAGCCTACTCTTTTTTCCCCTCACTTTTGAGCTCTTCTCTAAAACATATTCGACAATCGTTATTGTTTCCCGTTGTCGCTCCTTTCTCTGCAGTGCTGTTGGTCTGAAGCTTGGTTGTTTTTCTGTCTTTCCAACGTGCACACCAGGCTTCTCCCGATGAGTTATTTCTTAACACTGCCGCCTATAAATATCTTGACTATTTTGTCAGAAACCATCTTGCAAGTACTGTCACGCTATGCTCTTATGCACTGCAAATGTTATGCTGCCACAAGAATTCACTGTTAAAGTTTCCCTGCAGCATCAGTACAAATTGAATTGAGGATGACCCGGTAAGTCTGACCAGAACTCCATTCAGCATTTCAATATAGTTTTTGTCTGGATGTGTGTCCATATCAGCTGAAACCCTCCTCGCTGCATTGTTCTCTTCCTTTATGCTGACTCTGTAGTTGCAGAGCGGTGAAAAAGTTCCCTTTTATTGCACATCTTTCCAGTCGGCACCTGTTTATCTCCAGGCATGCACTTACCTCAGCGTGTGTGAGCTTTGACAGTAATGAAAGCTTTTGTGTTTGCTGCGACTTGGAGGTTTTATCGTCGCCGTGAATCCTCCTGCAAGATTTTCTCCTGGCTTTGGCGCGTTCCTGTGCATCCAGCAGATAAAATATCTCGCTCTTGCAACAAGTTCGGTTCTTCCTTTTAATAGAAAACATCCATCCTGGGAAAATAAAAGCTTCAGACTCTTTTAGGGCAATGATGTCTTCCTTCCATGTCTGATTTCAACAGCGTATCTAATGCAGAATAGTCTTGGCTCTGGGTTTTTAATCTCATCTCATGGCTCACCCGGTCTTAACTGGTGGAGAGATTGCTTATTAGCAAAAATGCTGTGGGAAAGCTGTAGGAGGTGTTGCTTTGTTCTGGGAAACCACTAGGTGACTGACAGCAAAAGTCCTCATTATTCGCCTTCAAAAGTAGCGGCAAGCTAGAAAGACTGTTTTAAGCAACATATCTCCTAGTAGATGAAGAAATATGAGACATAATGTACGACCGAGCAAACCGACCAAACAAGCATCGGAGATACCCCTAATCTTACACAAGTGTAGATTTATGCATAAACTTTTTGACATGAATTATTGCGACCACATCGGGATGATAATGTGACGGACCAATACAAAGTCACACTTGTTGGTGAAGTGGAAGTAAAATTATACAATTACACCTTGGGTTTGTCTCTTCCAACTTTGAATTGTTTGTCTGTTACTCTTTGCACAATAGCTCAGTTGAACTGAATTTAAAAAAATAAAATAAAACAAAATAAATCGGTGAACAACAAATTTTAAAGTGTTGATTTTCTCTTGGATTCATGTTCGGCCTTTGACGGGGCCATTTTAACATGTAAATGTGCTTGAATCTAAACCATCCGTGGCTTGTTTGCTGTTTTAACTTCCTGGTTTGATGCAAACCGCAAACAGGGCCTCTTGTGTCTCTTTCAGAAATGACTCTTTCCTAAAGAACAGATTCGTGGAGTGCTGAGAAGCAGTGGTCATCGACAGATTATCCCACTTGAGCCGTGGGTTGCTGCAGCTCCTCCAAATTTTTCCAAGAGCCTCTTGGCTGCTTCTCTGATCAATACGCTACTTTCTCAGCCTGTCAGTTTAGTTGGACAGCCATCTCTTGCTAGGTCTGCAGTTGTGTCTTCCTTTTCCCATTTTTGTATGACCGTTTAGAACCTGACCCTTATTAAGGTCCTCCATGACCTCTAGGAAGGTCACACCTCTGATCTCCGATGTGTTCATGAAGGTATTTCTCCTCTAAATTTCTCTCACAAACCCGTGAGCCCTTTGCAAAAGGACTTTAGATATTTTGAGATTAAATTTTACGCAAGAAGAGTATTTAGTGATACAAATAAAAAATAAAGGAAGCTAAAGGAGTATGACTACTACTTTTGTTTTCCAAATATGTGATTTGGATTGGGGTTTGTGGCCAGCTGATAGAACTCCAGTCGACGAACGTACAAAATAAATCACGAGAATTTCATTTTAAATGCTCAGATCAGAATCTGCTGCACTGAATCATCCTTTTATAGCTGCTTTGTGTCAGGCTTTCACATCGGGGTGGTCGTTAGGAGCAGGTGGCTGCCCCGTCGGGGCGCCTGCCAATACATAATCGACCAAAGGCCTTGTCAGTGGGGCTGCATTGATTTGGCAACAACGAAACGCTGACTGGGTCATCGCAGCTCTAAATGCGCATTTATGTATGTTTTTCAGGAATGCAGAGACATCGGCTGCTTCGCTTGTCTCGATCTTGAGCGCTTTTCACAGCCAGCTGCATGTAGATTACTCTTACAGCAGCAGCGAAATGAGAACCGACCTCAACCCTGTAATCCACTAACGTGCCATTTGACGCAGCCTCTAGCCCTACACGTGTAGAAAGATGGTGACGAAAGTCAGACGCGTGTGGGTCAAATGTTCCTGGCTGCCAAATTGTGGATGAGCCCAGTGTTGGAGGTTCCCTGGTCTTCACCATCCCCCCGTCTGTGTAGGACCCGCCCTGACACCTGCTCCCACTGTGATTATTTTGCTCAAGATTAAGATGTCATGGTACTCACTGTTCTGTCTGCGGCCTGGCTAAAAAATAAAAAATTATAAAACAAAATAAGGAAACCTATTTATAGCTTCGGATAAAATAATGTCCATTAATCTCAGATTATTTCCAACAGTACCATTTGGACTTGGTTGCTAAGCAGATTGCGGCAGATTAACGCTGGACAGAACTCTTTTTGCCGTCATTGGACCATCTGGCCCACGTCAGCCAATGGCAGAGATCATGTCTGTTGATGTGAAACGCATGAAGCGTTTCCTGTCGAGAGCCTTCGACGAAGCACAAACGTAGAGAAAATTGGACAGAACAGCAATTAAGCATAGGAAAAAGGGGGAAAACGCCGAAGTATGCCAGCGGAATCTTAAAATCCAAGTCATACTTTATTCTTTCCGATTTACGTGTTCATTATTCTCTGTATTTCGACTCCATGGCTGGCCCCGGCTTCCAGCCTTGCGTTGCGTCGGGTTGATTGGCTACTCCCACCAGCTGGAAGTAATCTAAATACGCTGAAGAAAAGCTGCCACAGCGTCCTGGAGTGCTCGAGTGTGCCAGGGTTAGCTTGCTCGTTTCCCATAGCTTGAAGTGAGTCCTTTGATGTGATTACTTCTGAGAAACGTCATCATTTATGGATGCCTCCATTAAAGTTGCACAAAGTTTTGTTGGAAAGGAGAAAAGGGGGCACGTGGCTGGGAGAAGTGCGTACGAACGAGTGACACACAACCGGCAAAAAGTTCTCTCCTGCAGTGTTATTAGCTTTTCACTTCTTCTCCTAAAGTTACCTGGTTTCATGTGTCAGGTCTTACAAATAACCGAGGAGGCAGTCGATAGTTGGGAAGAGAATATTCGTACAGACCATCGTCACACTGGTTGTAAGAGAAACTGGTGCATACTGTGCAACTCAAGCCAAGGTCAAGTGGATCGTGGCCGTTGACGTGCCAGAGCATCGCTAAAATGGCAAAGCTTGTAAAAACAATTGCAGTCCAGGAATAGTGAGTGCATTTCTCACCAAAGGCTCTCATTTATCACAGGTGAACACAGCAGAACAACGGGTGTGCGGACATTTTTACTCTAATTTTCGGATGCATGTAAATGTGGGATACACTCAGATCCCGAAGCGGCTATTAAATTGTCTGCAAGTCTATGTTACTGCGGACCTGAGGAGCAAAGAAAATGAAGCTTTGTTGGGTGATTTACAAGTCCATTCTGGTGCTAAATGATGTCTGGCAGCGCAACGTTTCAAGCTAATCTTTTTTCTTGTATTTCTTCTTCTATCGGTTCATCTTGGATATTTTAGAGGCTGATTGCACAAATGTGCCACAAGCTATGCAGAGTTCTCTAGGAGACTTATATGAACTGGCAAAATTGATTCCAATGTTTACAGAAGTTTAACATCTTCTCTCATAGTTCTTGGTATCGAATTTCTTGACTTATTCAACTTTAAAATCATCTGTGCACATGTAAAATTTAAAAAGCTTGCTCGTTCATCTTGCGGCACTGTCTCTTCACATCATCATCATCTTCACAGAGATCACTTCTAGATACACGACTTAAGAAATTTCACTTTGCTCACCTCGTCCGATACTTAGCCTGCTAAATAAAATTATGGGAAATGTAGCTTCTGATTCTCCTTTAGTCGTGCCAACACTAAGGAACAACAACGCTGATTTTTTTTCAGGGTTAAGCCAATGGTCACACTTTGTGTAACTAGCAGTCACTTAGCGCTTACAATAACTCGGCTTGACTGGGACGTATAAGCTGAAAAGTCCAGGAGATTATACTGCAACTTGTCTGACTCCCTTAAATACAGTAAAAAAAGGCTTAGATATTTATATAATAGGATATATTTTCTGAAATAGGGAATATTTTAGCTCTGGATCATTAAAAAGTAATACTAATACCTTGAACAGCATGTTCCATTAGCTAAAGAAATGAAGAATTTAAAAAAAGTGTGACATTTACTTGTCTTGCATATCTCTGCTCGATATTCTGCTGGACAGTAGGGTCTAGTTTGATGCTTTGCAGAGTAATGAACTGATATGAGTTTGAGTCAGACGGACTTTATCTGTGACTTTTCTCTGAGGCAAACTCTTAAAATATCAATTTAACGCGCAAAATTTGCAGAGACTATGTTTGTGTTTCAGATTTTTTAAGGTGTTTTTTTTATTTTATTTTTTTATCAGGAATCTTCTGTTGTGATACGGTCACTTCCTGAAAAGGATTTTAAGTTTAAGTCCTAATTGTTTCCAGCAGTAAACACGGGAGTGTCATGGATCACATGTGGGGCAATCATTTGCTTTCCTATCTAAAAACAACGTGTTGATTAACGAAGTCCAGTGTGCGAACGGAGCCGGGTTGCAGCTCTACAAGATGTTAGAAAAAGATTGGAGAAAGTCTGGTAAACCTGAAGCAACAACTGAATTAAAGCTGCTATTTACTATTATAATTTTTATCTTTCCTAAAAATGTGTTGCTAAGCTATTTGTACGAAAGCCTCATGGGAAGAGCTGTGCTGCTTAGTCTTATCGAAAATAGAGATAGATTCATTCAGCAACTTCCTGATTTACAAAGGTCAACACACACCTGCCTTACTTAGTTGCCATATTTTCTAGTCTTCATCATTTTAAAGAGAAATGAGTCAGTACTCATTAAAGATCAATCTCTCTAAATATGTCTCTTTTTAAATGTTTTTTTTTTTTTTTTATCTTTCTGTTCTCACTCCAGGAACCTCCAGGGAGGTAAAAGCTCCTGCTGCGGTTTCTAAACGGATGGTCCAGAAGCTTAAAGGCAAGAATGAGTTCACTGTGCTGGCGACCCTCAAGCAGGATCATCTCAACTCAGGAGTCGTTCTCTCCATCCATCATTCTGAGCACAGGTAAAAACCAACGAGCTTTTTATCCCTCGCAGTTTGATTTCAATGCAGGAATACATAAGAACTGCTTTGTAAATCTTTTCAGATGTGTGTGAGCGTTAATTAGTTATGTATATGTGGAGCTGTGAAGTAGGGTTTTACCATCCTAGTTGAAAGCAGATATATGCACATACATGTTAAGAAGACATTTGACAGTCACTTATAGCTGTACAGTGACTGATTTCTTTAAATCCTCTACCAGTTCTGCTGACGTTCGCTTCCACGGTCAGGAGCACACAAAACTGAAAATTTGAGGTTTAAATGGTAAAAAAAAAAATGCAGGAATGAACGGTTGCTTTGAGAGGAAGAAGCCATTTCTCCAAAACCAACATTAAAAATCCATCTACAGTTTTTCAAGTAAACTTCAACCTTATTTTTTCATAAAACGCGTCCTGTGGTCAGAATGACCACTGGTCCATGTAGAGGACTGAGAACACACTCCTAACTTGGGTGGCTGTGTGGATCTTGCTTCAGGAGGGACTGGTGCACTTAAGAAAAGACGTATTACATGTGATCAAGAAGAGTTTAGTGAGGTAGATGATTGAACAGTAGCCAAAATGCGACATACTTGTGATAAATTAAAGTAATTGACCTTAATTGCAGTTGCATTCAAAATGTAAAACATCTCATTTAGTCATATCAACAGGCTGAACGTCTGCAATCAGTTAGCATCTACGTGTTTCACACACTAGCTAAACAAACGCAGCAGCTCCATTTAAATGCTGATGTATTCGTCATCGTCCACAGGCGCTGCAAGCACGGAGTTTGTAATCGCGAGCCGCAGACCCCGTCTGCACCTGGTATGCCAATGCTTCTATTAGTTTGTGCTAGCTGAGCCGTTGGACGATCAGAACAGCAATCTGACTTTCACATAATGCACTGATTGAACAGTTTGTACATTAAAGTCAGTCCTGAGCAAAGAGCTCCCAGGGATGTTAATGACTTTCCCCCACTGCTGATTAGCTTTCCCGGCTGCTCAGATTCTACAAAGCAGCGCTGCGTGGTTTCATTTGGAAATGTGACAAGGACTAATTCAGCATCAGAAGTGTAAGCGAGTGCACTTCCAGAGCCAGGATTAATGTGCATGCATGGCTAGGGGAGAGTAAATCTATTAGATGTGGTTTGCAGATAAATCAGTTCTATTGCTACTCTTTCATGAGCATCTTTCTTTCTTTTTTTTTTTTTTTTTACTTTGAATGATGTTTCCAGGAAGCAACTTTTCTTTAACTAAGTCTGCCTTTAAAAGCAGAGGTTATGTGTGCGTGTGTGTGTGTGTGTGTGTGTGTGCTGGCAGCTCTTTTCATTAATGTCTTGTGGTTGGTAAATCTCAGTGCTGGGGAGAAGAGGATTCTCCTTGAATACTAATACTCCAATGTAAACAGCCGAACACGTAGATGCTCTCCATTGTTGGTCGCTGCTGATGTTGCATCTACCAGCCGTATAGCTGCTGGTGGCTTTACATTTAAAATACTATTGCTGATCTGAGGAATTTGAGGACACATTTTCAAACGATCGAGGCGTTTAACTGATAATGGATGGGGATGGATGTTTTTTTTTTTTTTTTTTATCATGATGGGTGACTGGTGCTACTTTAATTTTTTAGGTTTCTGGAGCTGGAGAGCAGTGGCCAGCGCAGCGAGGTGCGTCTTCATTACCGCACCAAAAGCCACCAGGACCACACCGAGGTGTTCCCCTACAGCCTGGCCGACGACCAGTGGCACAAAGTGTCCGTGGCCGTCAGCGCCTCCCACGTCATTTTACACGTCGACTGCAACAGGTAAGAGTTTTGGGATTCGTCGACCGGGTCTTACAGAGACATTCATCCTTGAACTATTTCACCCCTCGTCTTGCTGCAGCCGCAAACTTTTGACGTAAAAGTAAAATGAAACGTCGGAAATTGTGAAATGAACGATACGCGATTTTTTTTTCAACTTTAGCTGTAATTTCTATGCTTGGAATGTTAACACAATGATTCATTGGAGAAACCATTTTGCATAGTAGAAAGTGTAATCCCTCTTGAATGAACGTATGCATTGGAATTAATGCTACAAATATGACAGAGTATTAGGGTAGGAGTAAGAAAATAAAAGCAGATGCAATTACGAGAATAAAGCCATAAAATTACAAGAATAAAGACAAAATATTGCAAGTATAAAGTGATGATATTGCAAACTTGTACGAGAATAAAGTCATAGAAATTTGAGAATGGAGTCGACATGCTACCAGAACAAAGTCGTGGTAATGTGAGAATAAAATCATAATATCACTAGAATAAAGTCGAAATATTATGAAAACTACGACACAAAAAAGTCAGTCTCACAACTGCGGTGAAATGAGGAATGTAGAGACTACAAAGCAAATAAGTAAAAGTAAGTAAGTATTACAAAGTAATACTTTGGTATTGGTTCTACAAATAAGGAAATACTTAATCTGTTGACACATTTGCATCACATTATCATCAGTAGCAGGACACATTGCGTATTATGACTTTATACTTGTATTATTTTGACTTTATTATCATTATGACTTCATTCTTGTAATATTGTGAGCATTCTCATAATCTTATTTAATTTTTTCTCGTAGCCCTAAAACTCCATCATACACAGACATAGAAGCTG
Source organism: Poecilia latipinna (assembly GCF_001443285.1). Taxonomy (NCBI): domain Eukaryota; kingdom Metazoa; phylum Chordata; class Actinopteri; order Cyprinodontiformes; family Poeciliidae; genus Poecilia; species Poecilia latipinna. The sequence goes on along the minus strand of NW_015113849.1, from coordinate 52,837 downwards.
AGACGATAAGAAAACCATATATATTTTATCATCACATCAGCTGCCAACAATAAAGCATCCGAGGTTTCGGCTCAGTTTGCGTCTGCAGTGGTTTTTCCCCATTTAAACACAACTTTCGTTACATTTAGGCGAAACGCTTTCGAGGGATTGCAACCTTATCTTTTTATTGCTCGTCCCAAATAACAGAACCTGCTTCGCTGACCCGTCGTAGTGAGTCAAACTAATAAAAACAAACCTCCTCTGATTTCCACAAAAGTGTTTCACGCGAATTGGCAGTTGCCAAGGTTTCAGTTAAGCTGACCTCACTTCCTCCATTTTACGGAGGCCTTGAATTGTCCCGCTTTTTATATTCGCACCTGTTGTATGAATTTTATTGGGGGTGTTGCAGCTTGCGTGTGACGATGCTTACCTTGGCACAGCGAAAGGAAGCAGACGGCGTCGCCATGTGCGCTGCAGAGAGACGGTGACTGTTTGCGCTGTCCTTCGGGGGGAAAAAGTTTACAGGAGGATTTAAAAGAGCAGCTCCGACAACACGGAGAGAAACTGATGCCATGAAAAGAGCAGCTCCGACAACACGGAGAGAAACTGATGCCATGAAAAGAGCAAAGGCCACCAGTTGTGTGTTTAAGAATGTCAACTTTAAGTCTGTTGTGCTTTTGTTTTTTTTTTAGGATCTATGAACGGGTGGTGGAGGCGCCCTTTATGGACATTCCTGAGGATACTTCCTTCTGGCTCGGACAGAGAAACTCTGCTCACGGCTTCTTCAAGGTCAGCACTTCTCCCCCCACCCCAGAATATATTAATGCTGATGCCCGTCTTGATCTGTCATATTAGCTGGCAGCTAATGCTTCGGGCGCTATCTTTCCTCCCCAAACCCAATTTTGGTTCGTCTTCTCATTCTGCATTTGTCTCGTTTGGGGTTATTTATTACGGCTCTGGGATTTAATTGCATGGATTTCTCAAGGCTTGCCATTTTAATTTGAAGGGGTTGTTCGACTCACTCTATTAGAATAGAGATTTTTTTTTATTATTGTTATTTTCATCATTGTTTGTTCTCTTTTCCTTGGTCTGCAGCAAAGCCCAGCACAATTATCTCAGCAACTCCCACAATGCTGATTTGGGAGAGAGATCATTAAATAGCCTGTGGACTGTGCTCATTAAGCCCAGAATCTACGGTTCCGTTTTCCAGTCGGAGACAAACAGTACATCACCACTTACGTACAGCGATGTGCTTCAGAATGTCTCACCTGGGGAGACGCTTCAGTGCAGAAATATCACTCTACCTCCAGGTGTTACTATTAAAGTCAGTCTGCTTCTGACCAGCTCTGTGTGTGGTGATCTTGTGCATATACGTACCTGTCAGTACTTCACCCATTGCTTGTTTTCACCGTGTTAATGGGTTAAGCACAGGTGGTCGGCCACAGATCTCATCCAGCAGCGTCCCTCTTTGATTTTGTGTGTCTTGATTAGTTGCTAGCACGGCATGTGACGTATGGACGGCATGCATGTGATGAGAAAATAACTAATGAGGCACCAAGAATGTGAGTGCTGATGATGAAATTATAAACTTTTTTTTTTATCACTCTTGTGCTGCCAGATTGTGATAACAACATAGATATTAGGTGTAAATGTTGTCAATAAGATTAGATATTTTTGGTATAATATATATATTTTTTTTCAAAATGAAATCAGGTAATTAAAAGGAAACCTTTTTTTCGTGATATGTTGAGATTTGTCTTCTGAAGGAGAGAGCGAGTACAAGACCTTCAGCAAATAACAGGAAGGCTGAACTGAGCACAGCAAAGTTTCTGTTTCATCCCTATAACCTTACATCCTGTTTCTGTCAAGATGCTGGATTTGGAAAGGCTTTCTAAAATCTCAGTCTTAAGGAAGTCATTGACTGAGGAATACATATAACTGCTGCTTTATTGCTAACTGCTAATTTGAGATGCTAAAAACAGCTTAAAAATGTTATCTCCTTAATAATTTTGAATTTGTTTTAAAACAGTATAGCACTCTGTCACTTTAATCAACATTAAGACCCTTTCTCATCGCATAAATAATAACACTTTGTAGGATCTGAATTGACAATATTTAATTTCCCTTTGGTCTCAATAAAGCATTTGTGAATTTGAATATGAAATAATAAGTAATAGAAAGAAGGCAGAATGTTTACAGTGCTTCTTATATTCACCCAGTTGCACTGATGCCCGGATGTGACGTTTGCTCAATTTGAACCCTTCTCTCCAGAGAATTATCACAGATAAGACAAGCTGACTAATATTTAGAATGGAAGGCAAAACTGAATAAGTTTCCAATTTCATTTTCATTTCATTTCAGTTGTGCAGAATCTGTAGAGCATTAAGTGTGAATAAAAGTTTATTTCATGGCATCTGATGCCATGAAATAACCTTTTATTTTTTTATAAAAAAAAAAAAAAGTTTAATCAGGACCATGTGCGCCTTGTGAGAGCCTCTGAGATCAGTTTGTCTCGCTACAGATGGCGTCTTTTTTCACATCAGTTTAGAAAGCGGTTGATTGCTCCTCATTGTCTTAAATGTCCAAGCAGATGAACAGTTACGGAGAATTAAAATTACAGCAATCGTAATACTGAATGGGTCGGGGATTTTCTTCTTAGGTTAATTGTTCTTTTACGTTTTAAATAGCGCTAAAAATGAAAAAATAAATATTTAAAACAGTTAAATATTCCTCTTTTCCTCTCCGTATGCTTAATGCAATTTTTCCATTTACCGTTAGCGCTCGGTAGAATATCCCAGGAGGTTGATTTTTCATACATCAGTTCATTTATTAGACACCTGACGGCTCTTTTCCTTTCTGCTCTCCCAAAATGATCCAATAAAATGTGACAGATTTCATATAAATCCACCCGGTTACTCAACCTCACTCACAAATTTGTCACATTAGTTGGTTAAACGCTTCACTGTGACTCTATTGCATGTTGTCGTTCAAGGCAGAATTCATCACAGCGGCTGGAGGTTATGAAATTTGCACCGTGGCCACAACAAATGTACTTTTTTTTTTTCGTGGTTTCATTACAATTTTGATCCCCTATCTGCTTCCGTTTCTTTTTTTCTTTTTCATTTTTAGCACTCGCTCGTGAAAAATCGGCGCGTCATTTCGGCTGGATTTTAAATTTACGGCCAGCAAATTGAAGTGGCAAGACAATTTAAAAAACAATTTCTCCTAAGTTGTGCTGCTCCACTTTTGTAAGGGTAATAAACGCTCTCGAGGAGTGTACTGGGCCAGGTTGCCATGGCAACTGAGTATCTGTGTTTAGATGTGTACGTTTAAGGGGTGGCTGGGGTGTGGACAGAGAACAAAAGGCTATCAGTTTGGGTCTTATGCATCACGCCGAGTCTCTGAGCCTAAAGTTCATGCATGTGAGAAAACACCATATAAAACTAGCAAGTTCACATACGCACTAATTGTTTTTTTAACCTAACTTCCTCCTGTTCTCCATATATGAGATGATTCAACAGCCAAGGAGATAGGTTACCTCTCGAGTAACGTTCAGACTGATAAATATGTTTTTGCTCGCTCTCAGATTCACTGTCTTTTCCTTTAGCTTGTTTAATTCCAGAGATCCGTTCAGTAAACAGGTTTTTATTGAGTCATGGCTGACTTAATGTTTTTTTTTTTGCACCTTGTTTCTTTAGCTGGAGTTAAGTGATTTTATTTTCATGCACCTATTTAAGATTTCAACAGTTTAGCAATCTTATTTTGCAAGGTTAATGCTTGGATTTTATGTGAAAGTCCTACAAAAGATGCATAAATGTGTGGTGGGTGGGGGCAGGGAGACAAAAAAAAAAATCAGATTTAAGAAAAAAATGAATTCCATCTATGAAATGTATATCTGACATCAGCTCTGCTGCCTCAGTGCTTTGGAGAAGCGTCTCCTGAAGCAATTACATCTGCAAGTCTTTTAGGTTATGCCTCTTTCAGCTTGGCACACTCAGAGTCTGAAGTTTTTGCCCTTTCCTCTTCAAAATAACCCAAGCTTAGTCAGGCTGAATGAATAGTGTCTGGATATTTTCCTTTAAGGCTACAGATCTTCTGTGGCCTCTTAACTTAACAGGCTTTGTTCCAGAATTGCACTGAATGTTAGCTACTCAGCTATGCGCCCTGCTAGCCAGCCTGCAGCTCTTTGTTTTGCTAAAACAGATGGTAACTTTCATATACCTTGTCACAAATACTTGTTTTTAAACAGTGTTACCTTAAAAACTTGTTCCAGAATTGCACTGAATTGTGCACTGAGGCTAGCTACTCAGTTAGTGGTGCTATATGCCCTGCTAGCCAGCCTGCAGTTAGCCGTGTGTTTTACTAAAACAGATGCTAACTTTCATACCTTGTCACAAATACTTGTTTTTAAACAGTGTTACCTTAAAAAGAGTAATAGCTAGCATTTTTTAAAAAAGTTTTAAGGAGCTAAGTCAACCTCATTTCTAATAAATCCAGGGAGTTTACCTTTATGTAGCCATCAAACGCAGCTAGCTAACAGCGCAAAGAAAAAGGGGGATAGTAAGGCTATTCTATGAACTCAGAAAAAGCTCAAAGGGGATTTAAACTGCACGAACAGAAACCTTTTGAAGGTGTTAATATCATGAAACCAGAAACTGGCCCGTGCCTACTTAGAAAGCTTTATCAGGTTCTTAACATTAGCCTCTGTTATCTAATTTTTACAGTCTCTCTGTTCACTGAAAGCTAATGAAAATGCTGCTTATATGTCTGCATGCAGGGAGTGATGCAGGACGTAGAGATCCTGGTGATGCCGCAGGGATACATCTCACAGTGTCCAGATCTGAACAGAAGTAAGTCTTTCTCATCTTGTTATAGAAAATGTATTTTATTAGGATAACAACTCATTTAATTTACACTTAGTGAGACTTGACTGTTGTATTATTTTCTGGTTTAAACCTGGGTACCTGTTGTATAAAACTTTGATAATGTTTTCTTCTTTTTTTTCTTCAATGGTTCCAACTGCTATCAAGAGACAGAGAAACTTGTTGCTTCAGCTGGTTTATGCTCTGTGAAACTGTACAAAATGCACCAGCAGATAATACATTTAGGGTATCCTCATTCTGCACAAATATCCACATATGTATAATTTACATATCACGTTGAAATGGCTTCTCAAGCTGGATCTGTGTTGCTTGTTCTTTTAAATTTGTTTACACAGTTCAGGTGTTTTATTCAAATGATTTTCTTTTCCATATTAAGAAGCTTTCAGACAAAAAACAGAAGAAAGTTCTTTATTCCTGCTTTGTGATTATTTAATTAAAAAAAAAAAAAAAGTACAGTTAATGTATTTGAATATATGGTCTAAAATTGTTCTGTGTCGTATTTTGTGACCCAGCATGTCCAACCTGCAATGACTTCCATGGACTTGTGCAGAAAATCATGGAGCTGCAGGACATCCTGGCGAAAACATCCAGCAAGGTAATGTGACACGTTTCTGTTTGACATTTAATCCTGCTGGAAAAGATGAGCGTATAGTCTTTTAACAAAGCGAGTATAATTATAGGTGTGAATCAAAGTGTTGCAACTGCCAAAAAAAATAAAAAATAAATGAAGCAAAACAGAAAGTATCAACTTGTGAATGTTCTTCTATCAGTGGAAAAGACTGTTAGAGATATAACCCTAAGTTAGAACAGAGCTTCTTATTGAAGTAGCTTGACTTCTGATGCAAATACTGATGAGCAGATTTATGGAGGCAATTGCAGATGCTACTTTTTTAGGCAAACCTGAGCTTTCACATGTTTTTGAAATTCTCAATTTAGTTGCAAAAACATCAGCTCTGTCGCCGACGCCCACATTTAACTGGCCTGCTGACAGTTGCGTATATATCGATATCACAGCCAGAGCTAAAAGCTGTGCATTCTCAAAGACCAGAGCTGTTTGAATCATGCCAAGGGCACAAAAAAATACTATCTGGGAAACAAAAAGGAAAGAAACAAAACAAACCTACCTGATGTTGTTTTGCATTTCCAAAAAATCAAAAACATGGCAGGAAATGTAGAATTCATTTATTTTCTCTTTAAAATTGTGATCGCTTTTTGAAAGAGAGAGAGAGAGAATACAAGTGTTATTATTGTGGAAACACCAGCAGATGCTTCAACAGCAACGGTCGATAAACAGATGTTAAATAAATTAAGGATAGAGACGATCCATCAGACTTACACATCCCTGATAATGAGACAAGGGACTCTGGTGAGAGGGAGGTGAGCAGGCAAACCGCTGCACCCCGCAAAAAAACCAAAGAACCTTCACTTACATGAAATCATCAGAAAATAATTATATACAATTTTTATGGCATTTTTGTGAAGTCTACATCACCAAATGTGTTTATTTCACATTTTTGGCATTTTTTTTTAAAGTTAATTAATTTATTGTTATTTTCAGATGAGTACATCACTGGAATGGCTTTAACAATCTACAGTTTCACTTTCTGATGTAAATATACCATTCTGATGTCTTTAGTCAGATAAATCATTCTAAAGTTCAGAGGAGCTGGATCTCTCTGTTAATCAAAAATGCAAAAAAAAAAGTAAAAAAAAAAATCTCTCAATGATCACGTCACTGCACCTGATGTATTTGTGGCCTTAAGAATTGATATTAAAACAAAAACAAGCAGCAAATTTCTTTCACATAGATATTATTCACACAGTTCAATCTGCTTAGTAAATCCTGGTGAGAAATAAAGTAAATGTCCGGTGCAAAGCTGTTGCCAAAAAAAAAAAAAAATAATAATAACGAGGAGATTGCTTCTTGCCTCCCTCCATTCCACGAAAGGTGTCAGAAGCGCCAGTTTCTGCGTATGGATGTAGAAACAGACAGAATCTGACTGGAATCCTCCGTTCTTGGCTCGTAATGTTTTGTTTCTGCGTGTTTTCCGGGCGGGGCGAGCAGCTGTCCAGGGCCGAGGAGAAGATGAACGGGCTGGACGGCTGCTATTGTGAGAGAACCTGCAGCGTCAAGGGGGTCGTCTACAGGGAGGACGAGGGCTGGACAGATGGCTGCAGGAACTGCACGTGCACGGTGGGACTTCACACTTTGACGTGCGTGCGTGTGTGTGTGTGTGTGAGAGGGAGAGAGAGAAAAACTCAAATTTAATCTCCCTGTGTGTAAAAGAATGAATATAATCAAAAATTATTTGCTTATTACGGCTGGTTCTTATGTTTACGAATGTCTGAGTGAGTAATCAAATAAACACTGTAATTAGGTGCGAGAGCGTGAGGTTTGTGTGCGTGTGGGAACATGCATTTTTAATCATGTCTGTGTTGCTGTTGTCTGAGCACACGGCTCAGTTATCCATATGTGACGCACACATGTTCACTGCTATAAATGTACGACTTAGCTTTTTACGTTTATGTTTGATTGAGTTCGCAAATGTTGAAGCTGGATAGACGATTGGATTGTTGAACTGCTGCAAATTGCTGTCATTTGCTTGTATTGCCATTTTTTATTTATTTATTTTTTTTTTTTTAGTACATTATGAGATTTTCTAACCCCAGAAAAATGAAACTGCTTCCCATGGTGCTCCACGCTGAACACAAACAACTCCGCTTTGGATTATTATACTCCCAGGCATTTACTTTGCCATATAAAAAGTGTAAAGAATTATAAATGACTGGAGATATTGGGCCTGTTCCACATCAGCGAGCAGATTTCACCGTTTGTCAGCGTGCTCCGTTTTGAAACATGGCTCTCACCGAGGAGCTACTGAACTGCTCGATCCAGCCAATCAGATACCTTCACGCACCGCTAACCAACATGCAATGAGAGAGGAAAGAAAAAAAAAACAGAGGAAAGAAATCGCATATCTCTTAATGTGCTGCACCTAATTGCTCCTGACAGATGATAATTACCATCAGGGATTTGTTCAACCCACTCAACCAATGGAATAGCTACATTCGTTATAGGGACGCTGTTTTTGCCGTTACCCGGCTGCAATTAAGGAATTAGATGGGATGCGCTTACCTTATGTGCAGCAATTAGATGTGACCTTTAAAATTCAAAGGTGAGGCATTAAGATGTTATCAATTATGTGGATCAGGTTCGTAGATGTTGCTGTCACAGAGCTCTCAGCCGTGAAAACGATGTTAATTACAGGCATAGCAGCCAGAAAGTAGACGCCACTGGAATGTGTTGCATGCACTGAGAAAATATAGCTTTCACAAACCAGTTATTTATTTACCGTATTTTTTCGGACTATAAGTCGCTACTTTTTTCCCGCTTTGAACCATGCGCTTACAGCCCGGTGCGGCTTTTATTCAACCACCAGGGGGCGCTTTAGCAGGAAGTGAATCATTGGAAGTCAAAATTGGACACCCCCGATTTAGAACAAGCACATGCTAGCAGCAGGTACGACGAAGAAATGTTTTCAAACTCATATGATGCAGCTTTTAAGATGAAGGTTAGCGATCTGGCAGTACAGGAAGGAAATAGAGCCGCTGCACGTAAACTCGGCGTGAACGAACCTATGGTCCGGCTTTGGAGAGAAGGACTGCTCCTTAATAAATCCAGCAGGTTGATTAGGACGCAGCCCTCTGCTGCCCTCTGCTGGGTCCTTATGGAAAACTGAGAGCGGCGGAGATCCCAGCGGCTTATATATGTACATTTCCAGTTTTCTTTCTTTTTTTCTTTTTTAATTTGTAGCTGCGGCTTATGGTATGGTGTGCTCCATAGTCCGGAAAATACAATATTTTTCTTTTAACTAAAGTGTGCTTATTGTGCTGAACTCTGGTGTTCAAAAGAATCAAGGGTTCAGGCTTTGCTGTAGAACTTTAAAATGGTTGTCCAACCTTATTCCATTGCTAAACCAACAATATGGGCCAGTTCTTTACTGGTTCTGTACAATAACTGGTTTGAGAACCAGCTTGGAGACCCACTGAAATTGTCTCATCAGGTAAATGTTTGATCCTCTCCCTGTTGTTTGCTGATCTTTATGTGGAGGACTCTGTCGCAGCAGAACAGTTTAACAACCCAATTCACATTATTTCCGTATTCCTGCTAAGAAATGCTCAAATGCCAATTTATTTAGGTTAGTTAAAACAGCAGGCGGCATTTGTGAACGCCACTGCAGACTTGCTTTAAGGATGTGTGGGTTTCATCAAAGCAACCAGGTTGTTTTGAATTACTCATGCTGTTCTCATGAATGGGTTTGGGAATAGCATTGTGCAGCTGTTTGCAAGGCATTAACCCACATGAATCAAAATAACTCGTGGAAAATAGGAAGCTTAAAGTTGAGCAGTTTTATCTCAAATCTGGTAGATTAAAGTGAGCAAAGTTGTTGCGAGCGCAACAACTTTTTGATTGGCTGAAGCCTCCCCCAGCTCCTTCATACAGTCAGTTCCTTCCTCAGTTCAGAGTTGGTTCTGAGTTTTTATCGGGATCTTATGTGGAAAAGGTCATCACGACATAGTTCGTGAAGTAGGCAAAGCGATTGCTATCTCATTCTAAGAACTTCTCACACACTGCAGAAACATAAAAATCATACTAAATATTTTTGGTCTACTTTCTAGAGTAAGTAGACCAAGTGTACTAAGGAAATACCTTAGTACACTTGAAATAAGATGAAACCAACTTATAAGTAACTTTTCAGCGAAATACGGGAACTTGTTTTAGGTCAATAAATCCTTAATATTGATGAAAAATTACTAGTTATTAGTGAAATAATCTGCCAGTTGAACAAGATCAAGTCCAAGTGGAGTTAAAATGTGTTGTTCAACTGGCACTTATTACTAGTACTTTTTCATTATTATTATTAGCTTGAACCAATCTCCTGTTTGTTGCTGAAAAGTCACTTGTAAAACTAGTTTTGTCTTATTTCAAGTGCACCAAGATACTTTCACTAGAACCAAAAATACTTGGCAAGATTGTATGTTTTTGCAATGTTAAATAAAAACCCTATGCATTTGGTGTAATTTACTCTGATACCCTTAAATGAAATCTGTACCAATTTTTTCCCAGAAGTCAGTCAGTAAATAGAGTTCACCTTTTTGTAATTTAATCTAAAGAAGGCTGCTGTGGTTGGTTTGTAGTATGGAAGACGGTTCTCTCTTCAAGCAAAGTCAAATCAAAAGCCGCATGTTGAATATTTTTGCTCACGTTCAAAAACACTGCTCAGATTCTCGTCACCCTGTAGCAGCCATCCGTACCGTGACATATGGTAGTGGCAGCATCATTCTGTTAGGTTGCTCTTCCACAGCAGGAATAAGGGAAGCTGCTTGGAGGCGATGCAACCAAGCAGTCGACACGGGGAGTTTGATGGGGGCTCTGGTTGTTTGGTCACCGTTCAAACAACGTGATTTTTGTGTCTCCTGCAGAACGGCACGGTACAATGCGAGGCCATCTCCTGCCCTCCCCCTCAGTGCCCGGCAGGCACGACTCCTGTCTACGTGAAGGGAGCCTGCTGCAAGGAGTGCCTGCGTAAGTGGAGTACTCTTAACCTCTGCACCTTCCTACACTTACGAAAGCACGGACGCTACAGCTCGGGCACACACGCACACACACACTCCAGATCAGAGCAGAACAGCCTCCACAAGCAGATCCAGAGAGCAAACACAACGCCTCCACCAGGGCTGCCTGACAATTGACCGGGGCTCCACCGTGTTGCTAAGCTACATCCTAACACGTCCCTCCAGATGAGTCCATCCTTCCGGCATATACGCGGACCAATCAATTATTCACAAGCTGGCTTCAAAACACAGATGGCCAGCAGTCACACAGACGTGAGCCAGTGAATCTGGGATCGCTGCGCGCGATGAAAAGTACTTCCTATTTGTGGTGCGACACGCTGCCGCTCTGAGCAAAGTGAAGAGGAGCGAAGTGTTAAATGTTAAAGGCCCAAAATGAGGCGCATGCTTGGCAGCGTCTCCATAAATGTCCATTTTTTAACTTTTAGCGCTCATGCGTTCTGGCTGTGGGGATAAATAATTCTGTTTCATCACATTGCTACAAAGAGGGTCGGGTTTTTTTTTTTCTTTTCCAAAAGTCTTTGAGCTGAGCAATGAACTCTTATTAGCCTCTTCACAGCAGCAGTCTGCATCTCATATTCTCTCAATTCCACTCTCATTACAAATGGATTTCAGTGGATATTATCCTTTTACACCATGGAATAGTTTTTCTAAAAAAAAAAAAAAAAATGTTTTTGTAAAATGTTAGAAAAAAACTGCCAGTGTCTGGATCAATGTCCAGCTTACATGTTGTTTATACAGTCTAATTGCCTTACTCTGAAGTTTATAATTGCTTATATTCTTATTCTTAGCCTTATATATATATATATATATATATATATATATATATATATATATATATATATATATATATATATATATAGGTTGCATAGTATTTCTTTGCAGATTTGACTTCACACGTAGTGCCAGCCGACTTCTTTTCAGAGCTCGCTCCTCACCAACTCCCACGTTCTTCTTCTGTTGCTCTCCGGCTTCGTTTGCATGCGTGACATAAGACGAGGTTCGGCTCTGTCAGGAAAAGAAACCGTTAGTCTCAGGGTAGAATAGGCAATACTACCTTAACATTTTTATCTCATTGAGCGACATTTCACAACAGTTGCAACCCGTCACATTTTAAAGTGTTCAAACAGCAAAAATAATATTTTTTGTTAAACTATTTAAAGTCTATCATTAATTTTGCTAGATGCGTAATTCTTATCACAAGGTGTCCACGTGTCTTTAAAGTCTTAAATTTGTGAGTCACAAATGAAGGCCTTAAGATGTCTTAAATTCCTAAATGAACATGTAAGCTGGCCTTAAATGTGCTAATAGTAGGTCTTAAATTCTGTTATGGTGGGAATATTTAATGTAGTCTTTTTTTTTCACGCGGGACTTTTCTGTCAGGCAAAAGTTTGAGTCGCACGCTGATGTCTTAATTGCATTCTGTGCATTTTGTGGTTGAGGAAGCTCTTACTAGTGTGGAGAATTATCTGTTCTCCATGCTGACGTCTTTATGTATGAGGTTACAGAAAAGAGATAGAAGGAAAACACAAAATTATTTATTCTCAACACTAATATACACTTGCTATAGCTAGCTAGCTTTGTGCCTGTGTCGTGTAAATTTATCTGCAGTTGGCTGGACGACATTCATATTTGCCACTGGCTGACTGATGCTGCCTACCCATCCAAGACTAGATGCAAAATAACCCCAAAACAAAACAAAAAAACTTTTAGCCTGATCACTATGGGGCCTTAAGGCTGTAGAGAGTGACATGCAGTGTGAGAAGCATGAAGCTGAATTCACAGTTATTGGTATGCCTGATTGTAATTCAGGAAGTTTCCTCAGCCATAACCTATATTTACACTTTTTTGGTCTTAAATTTGATTCATGTTGGCATTAAACATGTCTTTTCTTTATTTGACTTGCTGAAACCTTTAGATACTCTGTATGCCAGTGGCAAGTTTAACTCTGTCTGATCCAGGGTTTGTTAAATTAAAGCCCTTGTAGTGCTGTGAAGAACTATTTGCTCCCTGTCAGATTTGTTCTGTTTGCTTTTTATATCCAACCTAAACATTTAAAATCACCTTACAAATTTTAATACCTAACAAAGTCAAACCTGAGACTTTTTCAGATGATGAGCTCATTTACTATGGTGGAAAAGCAACTTGAAACTACATGGCTGTCTGAAAAAGTAATTCCCCCCCCCCATTGTCTCGGAAAGCTGAGTTCAATCCTTGACTGATGCTGGAAACAAGATATGGCTTAAACAGAACCTGTCTGATGACACAGATTGGGCTGAAAGCAACAAATGTCCTGATGTAAAGAAATCCGTGAACAGATGAGAAACAAAGTCATTGACATCAGTCAGTGGGGAAAGGATTACAAAGCCATTTCTAAGTGATTGGAACAAAGTAAACCACTTTGGCAGCCGTTACTCATTGCCAGTATTAGTCCAAGAACACACAGAGGTCACAAACGAAAATCACTATGAAACACCAGAGAACATTATCAGTATCACTGTTTGAAAAAAACAACACAAAATACAAAACGTTTAGTTGATCAAGATTTAATGTAAATGTCGTGTGATAAGGATTTCCAGGTTCTGCACTCAGAAATATTCCTTCACACACCAATTAAAGAAGAAAATACCGCTGCAGAATGTGTCTACTCCTTTGTGGATTTGACTTCTCTCGTTGTGCAAGTGGACTTCATTTGAGAACTCGCTTGTCACAAACTCCCACACACTTGCTCTGCCGCTCTTCAGCTGCCTTTGCGAGAGGCGCTATAAGATCAGATTCAGGTCAGAAAAGAAGCCATTAGTCCCGTCCTCTAAGCATCTTGCCTCAGCATCATTTCAGGGGGTTGCAGCACGGTTAGACTTTAACCCTAAATCTGTCTGCAGCAAGGTTTCTCTTAACATAAACACATCGCTCTTAAAACCCAACACTCCTGAGCTCACTCATCTCAACGAGGTGCACGCAGCTAATGAGGCTTGCTGTGTCTCCTCAATAAAGACACGATTCGTCCTCCAAATTAAAGCCGTATCTCATTTTACTCGGCCTGGCAAGGGAGAGGGTTGCACTTTGTTTGTCTTTTTCCTTTTCGATTGTCTGCCAAGCACGGCGCTTTCATCGTCCACCGCTCCGTGATGGTACCCAACCGGTGGTGTCAATCATCCCTGCCCCTCGCATCAGCCTGAACCCGTCTGACCCCCACCGGCGCGTCATCAAGCCGTGGCTCTTTCTACCCACGTCGTTGTTGCGCAGCGCCCCCTCCGCCCTCTCTCCGGCCTCTTTCATTATTTAAAACAGATTCTCGTTAAGGCGACGCCGGGAAGTGCTTTTCTCTCTCAACACATTAACTATGTCATCACTTCTTCTGTCGCACTTCTTAATTGGGTTTAACATGCTTGATTTGGTCTGACTCTCATTTACCTGAGGCTTTAAAAAGCTTAAAGGAGCTTCTGATGATAAGAACGGAATATGTCAGGCATGTTAAGCAGCTCTGGCTTCGGTGTTGGGAAATTTGGGGAGAAACGCAAAACGTAAGAAAAAATAAAGCCTAATTTTTCCCTAGTTGTTGTTTTGTAGTTTAGGTCACCAAACCGTTACGTTATGACTTTACCAAAAGTCAGATTAGGGATTTATTCACTTTAATCCCCAGGAACAAACATGATACTTTCTATCAATTAAAATGTTATACAACCTCAGGCCTCAGTTTTAAATCCGGGAACTTTGTCCCATCTCAGCTAATTTACCACAAAACAAAACAAATTCAGACATTTCAGTCTTTTGGTGCATGGACTGTATTAGTTCCAGTGGATGCGTTGGAGCATTACCTTAAGCTATTTACAGACAAGGCACATATCTTATTCTTTAAACTGTTTATTTATCCATTTTGACTGTTCCTGTCCAGTCGTGGGGTTAGTGGGAAACTAGCTTTGCTGTTCCTGTTGAGCTCAGACTATTTTAAAGTTTTGTTTTTTCCATTTGTTTGCTCTGGTCTATGAAGCAGTGAAAACATGTTTGCACAGAATAATTCAAGCTGTTCTTTACCTAAAAGAAAGAGAAAATAATAATAATAATTAGGTAATGTAACAAAATATTTTTTGCTAGCTCACATCTTCTTGTTGACATGCCGTACGTAGGGAAAAAAAAGGCAGATCCTTATCTTAAGTATAACATCAAAAAATGTGAAGTTGGGCTCTTAAGTCTTTGTTTACTTGTATAGTGCGCCTTCTTCAGTTCATTTATGTGTGTGTGTGTGTGTGTGTTTCTCCCACCAGCTGTCTGCCTGTTCGGTGGAAGAGAGTTGGTGGAGGGAGATCAGAAGGCTGTGCGCGACTCTTCTGGCAGGTGCCTGCTGTTTGAATGCCGGGTAAGTCAAGTCAGCACATATACTCAGAAACACGCACTGCACCCTGTTTAGTGAAAAGAATTGAATCAAAATCCTCCCCTGAAAGAAAATTGGGCCGTAACTCAGGTCGTAGCTATTACACCATCGATGTCTGTGTCACAGTGTGCAGTATGCTGTCTGACTAAATGCTTATTGCATATCCAAAGTGGTCTAGCTTTACGAGCTGCTTTTTCTGCTTGAGCTAATTTTGCTGGCCTTCTTTGTCCCAAACAACTTTTTCTAAGCTCTGCAATGTGCTGCTTCACTTAACCGTGATCTTCTTTCTTTAGCTACAGACATCACATCAGCATTCACTCTAAGGTGAAGTGGAGTCACTCTAAACCCCCTCACTGCTCTGAATCTTCACATTTGAACACACCAGAAACATTTACTCGGCCGCATTTAACTCCTAGAGACACAAAACAAAGAAAGAAGTCAGAACACAAGGTCACAACAAAACAAAAAAGCAGAGTGCAAATCTGAGATCACTGGTTTGGTTTTTATGTAGAACACATTTACACAAACCTCTGTTGCTATTATTATATCCTTCATTAATCCAGATAAAAGTCTTAATACTAAAATATCGATTTCAAGGGAGAACTGGTCACAAAGGCGCCAAAATATGCTAAAAATCAAACAGAATATTGACAATAGTTCCCACGTTCTTATAAGATTTTGCCACCTTAATTTTGGCCATTTGATTAATTTTAATTTCAGTAACTTTTACCCCTTGGAAATATCTTTTCTTTCCTGTGTATTTAGCAAAACGTTAAGTTGGGCTAATCTGAAGCGAACATCCAAAGTCAACTGGAAAAAATCCAGTGAACTATTGATGTAAGCCAACATCATTGTTTCATTTGGATAAAATGTAAATTTGAAGTTTGATAACTTATCACAAAGGTTATTTGTGTCGAAAATGAAGAATGATTTTAGTTCTCCACACTAGGAGCCCCAAGGATCTCCTTGGATACTGGCAGAAAAGGAGGAAAGGAACCCGACATGATTGGTCCACTTTATTCAGACCGATAAGTAATGTGAAACCAACATGCAGCAATTGCAGAATTTCATTTAGTCTGTTTGCAAAAATAGTGTCAAATGAATCAAACAGCAACTGAAAATCAAGTGTGTTAGAAAATAATCAGACCAAGGCAATTTAACCCGACTGCACTCATTCCTATTGTGTTTTCATATATGTGTTAGAAGCTCCCCTACCTTTACCGTCATGAAAAATTGCTCCAAATTCACATATCTACTTCGGCTGAGTTGTGCCTTGCAGTAGACAAGAGGCTCAGCTGAGCTCAGCTGAGCTCAGCTCCTCAGCGGTGCGTCTGTCATCGACTGCAGCCGTTTTTCAAAGCCAGTCATCAGACACGATGTTGACTCAAATTAGTTCTATTAAGTAATTATTCAAAAATGTTTAACTTTTGTCCGCCTGCCGCACCAGATGGGTGCGTTGCTCACTTTTGGGAGTACTTCACTTGATGGCATTGCACCAGACAGGCTCAATCAATCACAGAAAAGCGATCTGAAGTTTTAATCACCCGTCTGCGCCGTAACAAACCAACCGATTCCTGGGTTCCAGTGAACCGCTGGAATGAGCTGCTCCAGACAGCTGTCTGGCTCGCTCGCTCGCACCACACCTGGCCCATCTGTAGTCCCCGCAAAAATGACTGGCAGCCCCCCGGCAGATCAAAGAAATGGGGAAGGGGAGGGCTGTCAGTCAGCCCACCGCGGCAAACTTCTCCGGGCTCCCCCTGACAGCTGCTTGTCATGCCTCTGATCTTCTGTCTGCCTGCTGGCTGAGAAAGATGGCGGAGGTGTTTAGGGTGGCTGGCGAGAAGTACTGCTAGCAGGGAAACTTTTTTTTTTTTTGTTTAGATGTTTTGGAGAAAAGTTTAGCAGGATTTCACACAGGACTACGATGAACTGAAACATCACAGACAGCTTTTACCAGGAGACCATCTGAAGATGAAGTAAAACGTTTGTTTGATTGAGATGTTTGATTGTTGTCATCCTCGCTATCTCAGAATTTTAATGAGTCCAAATTAGCATCAGTGGGACGCGCACAGATTAGATCATTAGGGAAGCTGGCTACAGGCATGTGGGGGAAAGATAACCTCTAATCAGTTTCACACACTGACTAAATGCAGACTTAATCCAAATGTTTGATTCACCATTTGTCTCCTTTAATAAAGACACACTATTTCTTTTTCTCACCTCCAAACATAGATTCGGGGGTAAAAAAAAAAAAAAAAAAAGAAAAATCTCTGAGTGGCCCAATCCGTAATTGGACTGTAATGAGCATAGGAGGAAGAGGGAGAGCGGAACATTGGAAAAGGAAACACAATAGATGAATAATTACCTACATAATTATCCTCAGGACCCGAGAAAATGAAGGAGGATAGCAGAGTTCACCTGAGAAGTAGCTCATGGGGATTTTGATGTGCCCTTCACAGGAGCGAAGCATGCATCGGGTCGTCCCCACCGATCCCTGTCCTGAACTCAGCTGCCCGGAGTCGGAGCAAATCACGTTGAGCAGCAGATGCTGTAAAGTCTGCAGAGGTACGGGAGATTGTTCTTGCTGTAAATTCTTTAGCCAGCCCGTTATTCTGCAGTAATGATAACCAGATAGACCAGGAGTTTTATTGTTGAGTGTCGTCTACATTTGGGAAAGATGTTTAAAACACCCATAAAAAAATCATACATAAAAAAAACAAAAAAACAATTTGGGAACATTTATTTATTAAGAAAAGACTCCCATATACTGATTACTTTTTCTGGTGAAAACCGACATGTAGAAAATACACATTTTTAACATTTTCTTTAGTTTCTAGAGCAACTACTAGTATTTTTGCCTAAGTATGCCAGTAAGAGACTCGACAGTTAAAACACCACGAAGCAAAATACATGATCCTGAAGCACAACCTTTCCTCCCGTCTCCTCTGTGTGTTTCGACCTTTGCGGATGCGCGCCTGCTGCAGGTCATGACTTCTGCTCAGAGGGCCACGGCTGCACGGAGCACTCCGACTGCGTGAACCTGGAGGCAGGAGACTGCTGCGTCTGTAAGGACGGCTTCCGCCCACTGCGCGATGATAACGCCTACTGCGAAGGTACGACGGGGCTCTGAATAACAACACCCCGGCTTTATGCCGAAGTTAGTTTGCCCTACACGAGAGGGCATTCAAGGCTTTCTTTCTTCTTGTTTGTGTTAATGTGCGTGAGTCGCATTTGAAAAGGTCGTATGGATAAAAAAAAAAAAAGAAAAGAAAAGAGTGCCCTCTGGGAAGAAGGTGGCATTGTGAAACTAATGTTATTTTTACACCCAAAGATTTACAGGGCAGTTCTGGCTCAGGATAACCCTGTGCATCATCCATGACAGCAGACAAATATAACAGCATGGGTGACATTGAAATAAGAAGGTGGAAAATCGAAGCGAGTTAGTGAGGAGGACGTGTGTATTGTGGCTTACAAAGTGTTCAAGACACTTCAACTTTTCTGCAATTCCTGATATTAAAGCCAAACACTTAGCTGCGTTTTATTTGGAAGTAGTGTACAGTAGTGCAAGGTGGAAGAAAAATGATTCAAGCGGTTGGACTGTAATAGGTTTGGTGTCTTTACCCACATTCCAGGTAACACATTGTTGCCTGTGCCTTAAAATTTATGACACTTACTCTTCAAATTGCAGAGATCATTGCAGAGATATGCGTCATTGACAGCACAAGCAGTAGTGCGTGTTTACTGCATTTGTTTGCTGGTTCTATAAAAAAGCAGTTTTGAAGGTGAAGTACTTGAAGAATGCAGAAGACTTTAAGTACTTCAATGGCCAACGATACAGAGCGATGGAGAGAGTGGAAAAGAGGCGAAGAAGCATGTGGAGGCAGGTTAGGATGGGTGGAGAGATGTGTCAAGTGTGATAAAAGGGCATCAGCGAGAATGAAAGGAAAGGTGTATGAAACAGTAGTGAGACCATGACGTTGTACAGTTCAGAGACAGAACCAAGGAGGAGGCAGAGCTGAAGGTCACA
>NW_015113849.1:0-29359 GCF_001443285.1 Poecilia latipinna | reverse complement strand
GACGAGGATGGATGAAGGACGAGGATGGATGAAGGACGAGGATGGATGAAGGACGAGGATGGATGAGGGACGAGTACATCAGAGGACCGGCTCACTGTAGATGTTTTGGAGATGAAGTCAGAGAGGCCAGAGTGAGATGACTTGGACATGTTCAGGGAAGAGACGGTAGACAGGTTTCCATTATAAATGCTTGTAGGACTTTTTCGATCTACTATTGACAAAACACAGTTTGGAAGTTGTGCTGTTTCCATTAAATAAGAAGCACAATTAAAATCAAACGCGAAGAAGTCTGCAAGCTCCTTACGCTTGGGAGCGGCTACTCGTGTGGCTTTTTGGGAAAATTGAAGTTAGTGATTGTATACAGAAACCAGTGCCTACGATGACGAATAAGCGCATTGCTGCTGTACAGAAACTGGCGTGATGTGGAGAAGAAGAAGAAGAAAAAGCTTCCAGTGCGGCTTTGCGAAATACACAAATTTTGATATGGCTGAAAAACAACCTCATCTGTGCGCAAAGTCCTTTTTGGACCAAATTTTTTGTAATTCCAATTTGCACAGCTCTATTTATCAGTGCAAACACAGCTACTAATATCAGCAGAAGGAGGCAGAGGTCGAAGCCACCAGGCAGGAGGCCAGAGAGGAGATTTATGGATTTATGGATGCGGTGAAAGAGGACATGAAGTTAGTTGGTGTGAGAGCATGGAAGGCGTAGGACTAAATGATTCGCTGTGACGACTCCTGAGGAGAAAAGATAAAAAAGAAGAAGAAGAAGGAAGTTTGCAGTCTTGTATGGTAAAAATTTAACTTTTCTCTGATTGCATTTTAAATTACCCAGCTGAAAATAACAATAACAAGAAAAAAAAACACCTCCTCCACCCCTCAATGAACAGGTCACTTGCTGTTGACGGCGGGTTCAAATACTCGTGCATGAAACCGAATTCCTCCTCTGTTGTCTTTGCCGCATCATTAAAGCTAATAACTTCATCACCACGCTCTCCTGCAGTCGAAAACGTAGGAACTGCCATCCTCGTGCGTCTCGAGCATTAATGAGCGAACGAGGCTTCTTCAAAGCAATTCTCCTTCTTCCTCTCCTGACCCCGAGAAGCTGCCCTGTCGATATACAGCCTGCTTGATCTTCCCTTTTCGTGGTGTGTGCTGTTATGGAGCATCTGTTGGCGGGTGAGCGAACGTCTCTGCCTATTTTGTTAGCAGCAGTTCAGACACTCCCTGTCGGATCTGCTCCGTCAGCTCTATCAAGATGAGGCTCGTGCATTAATCAAGCCGTAGAGGGATTCTGCTGCTATCGTGCGGATTGCTAAACGTAAGATGCAGCGATTCGGAGGTTAATCACGTTACTTTACTGATAGGATTGTTTTCCCCGGTGAATCTGCTTTGGCACAAAACGATCTGATGTAAACGTAGGGGAAGAAAACCTGTAGGTTTCAGAGTTTTAGTCAGACAGAAAATGAACGCATGATTAATCGTAACAGCGCGTAGCCATGGTCGCACTGAAAACGTCGTTTGCTCTGAGTCAAGATAATTAATATTACCATTAGGTAGGTATTCCTTTGAGATAAATGTGGTATGTTAATTACAAGTGCTAGTCAATGCATCGTTCTTCATAAGTCATTCAGGTGTAGACAAATATATTTGTTGTACATGTTCATTAGTCGGCCCAGGCTCCAGAGTCCGCAATATTTGGATTCGTCTGCCGTCCTCGTCCACTGTCATAATTAGAATTTCAAATAAAGACGTATGAATTAATTTTTAGCAGCATATGTGGACTGCAGCAGTGTCTGTTTTTGCATTTGGCGACTTTTATGGTTTTATTAACTGGATGTTGTCGACATCTGTGGGTCTGAAGTTGTTTCAAAGCCAACCAACCATGGTGAGCAAAATGATCGATGTCTCATTCAGGAGGTGAAAGAAGAACCCAGAAAAACGTCTAAAACGATGTAGATCTCACTTTCACTCATTTGATTAATTGATTTATTGTCACTTTTCTGTTTTCTTTCTATTTCTACCAAAAACTTGATGACACAAGTCTTCAGTCTGGTGCATTGGTCTCAACTATCCCTTATTTTGGAGGTCAATTTTGTTTATAGAGATTTCATAAATTCATTTTTATCTGTTGTTTCTGTCGTTTTGTTTGTTTATATTTTGGATATTTAAAATATCTTTCAGTTCCAGTGTTCATTGTAATTTAAGATCTTTGAGAACGAGTTCTTACCTTATTTTGCTATTTCCATCATTTTATTTGAAAATGGTCTCAAAATAACAATATCATCATTTATCGCAGTAACTTTTGAGACAATTTATCATCCAGCACAATTTGTGTCCCATTATAAACTGAGGCAATATTTCTGAAAATAAAGGATCAGACAATCAGACATTGAGCTGCTAATATGTTGGTTTTTAGCTGGACGAGGTTTCTGAGTGAGCTAATCAAAATCCGGATGTAAATCTAAGCAGGAGACGGCTCTGATCTGAGATGGACCTCTAATGCTCTCTGTGGTTAGCTGGTGTCTCAAGCCTTACAAATGGTAATACTTTCCACACTGAGGGTTGTTAAGGGAGGGAAGGGCGTTATGTGTTTTCCATGCACATAAATCCATTTCTTAGCACAATCAAGTAACTCCGTAATCTTCAGTTGCTGGATATATCAAAAGAAGATGAACTTTGCATCACAGCCGAATCTTTTCAAGAACGTCCTTTCCAACACTCTCCCTTCAGCACATCGTCACACCAGTGCTTCGCCACGACGCTGTTTATAACAGCTTTTAGGAGTGTTGTAGTTTGTATAAGGAGCTCAGCAGATGTGCGGTTCCACCAGGTGTTTGCTAATTGTTGCTACCGCTAGTCTGGAGGAGCTCGGCTGGAGACCGCAGCTCCAAGGAGCAGCTTCGGGGAAATGGGCAGCACATTGTATGAGCAGGTTTTAATTCGCCCTTGAATGGTCCAAGGATTCCTCGAACATGCATGAATGTATCAAAGCAACACTCCAGCTGTGTTTTTGATAATGGAATAATTAAAGCAGGATATAAAGTTCCAAAAAGTTGATTTTTCTTTAGATTGTGGCAGGATCTGGTGCTTTTTTTTTTTTTGTCTTCTTCATGTTGTTTCCCCTTTTTTCTCAAGACCTGGTAGTAATCAGACCCCTCAGTCTGGCTAAAAAAATTCAATTAATTTGTCTAAATACTGTTTAATCTTGACTAATTCATCAAGGGGAAGGTTACTTTTTCACAAAGAACTAACCTGTTTTGGATAGCTTTTTCCCCCAAATAGGTGAATTCATCTGTTGTACTTCTTCAGGCTAAATTTGTCCAATGTTAAAATTTGTTCAATTATCTACTAATATGTATAAAATAGTAGAATCTGTAACTTTTCACACACTGTATTTGTCTGAAAGTAACACCTGATTCAGTGTCTCTGTGTTTGACCGTGTCGTCTTCATCGTTGCGTCGTCTTCATCGTTGCTGAACTTTTTTTTTTTTTTTTTGGAGGTTTCTTTCTGCTAAAGGGAACTCGCTCTTCTTCTCTTGTTACAGATGAAAGCGAGTTGAAAAGTGAAGATTCAGTAATGTTTTCATTTTTTTATACAATCACCTGATTCTGCCTGATTTGAGTTTATACTGGAATAAATCGGATTGAATCAAGAGGATTTTGAGTGAACTGGGTTTTGTGCTGTATAAATAAACTTAGCTTGAGAGCGTTGTATCAGAAAAGGCTGCCTCATTTGTTGCATGTCCAGTAGATCTCTGCAAATCCACTGAAAACCCTCAGAAAATGCGCATGTTTTTTTTTTTCTTTTCCCCCTTTCATTCCTGCCTCTCCTTGAACATTTTCCGAGGTTCCTTGTTGTTGAAATAAGGACGGAGGAGCCCGTCTCATTACCTGTGGGAAAGTAAGTACGAGCAGGTAGACCTGTGCCTCCAACATCAACACTTCAGATCCGGACTATTCATCTCAAGAGCAGCCCTGGCTCTCTCTATAAAATTGGATTGCAGTGTTTGTGGTGAGCCTTTGCATCAGAGACTTCACAGAGAATCCTGAAATTGACTCAATTTGCTGATGGAGTTCTTTCAAAAGCAATTGATTTTTTTTTTGTCTCTCTCTGTAACTCACTTGCTCAATGAGTGTGTGTGTGTGTGTGTGTGTGTGTGTGTGTGTGTGTCTCCTGCGAGGAGAATAAAAGGAGTCTTGTCAAAATCATTGAGAATCCTGCAGGTGGAAGAGCAAAATGCTTCTTTTTCTGTAATTGATAAGCTGTTTTGTGGCTGCAAGAGATGCACAAAAAGATGAGTAATTTGGTCTGCTTTCAACGCCGGAGTTGCAGCAACTGCGACGTCTGCGAGATGAGCCAGAAAGGTCCAACTCGGAGGCAATTTTCAGCAATATTACGGGAGCAGTAAGACAAAGAAGGCACCCGGCTGATCGTGTTTTATGTACACACGCAAACGCGCGCGCGCTCGCAACGTCAGACGGTAACGCAATCATCACAGAAAGCCGAGACAGATACTAGCTCTTTAAAAACCTTCCTGGGTCAGAGATGTGCTCAAAATAGCTGATGAGATCACTTCTGTGTAAATTTTTCATAGACACAGCAGTAGGGAACACTCAGGGGGATACTGGCCCTGCCTTTGTGTAGCTCTGCGTGTGTGTGTGTGTGTGTGTGTGCGTGCGTGCGTGCGTGTGTGTGCGTATGCATGCAGATGCACGTTTGTGTTCTCGTACTGCAGAAAAAGAGCCCTGTTTTTTTCCACTCCATACCATTTCATTTCCAGGATGCAGTTAGACCGAAGGCCTATTCTGCGAGTGTTTGGGACAGAATTAGGCAGGGGAAGCGAGCGGCAGAGAAGTGACAGACTGTGTGATTGTTTGTAAATTGAACCATCAGTGTGGTTCAACGTGTTGAGATAATACCATTATTCATCTCCGCATTGTTGAGGACCGCGAGCGGAGACGTCTCCCATTGTTATTTTGGTTTGGAAATGCCCTACTTTAGAGTATCCCTGTCAGAAACGCTCATAAGTGCCCGCTTGTTTTTTTACTGCGCTCATGCAGGAAATATGAAATAATAATAAAAATTAAAAAAAACAATGCTCTGCAAAATGGATAAAGATGAATTATTTTGATGCACAGCAGCATGTTTAGGGTGGGCTACTTTTCGAGGCAAACAGCCGTGATATTGAATGTAAGCAGTGTAATGTGCCACACATTGAAATTGAAGTCACAGAAATGGATGTATGCATTGTAAAGTGTCTGACTTTGTAATGCACATAAAAAAAAAAGGCTAGCTTATTAGAGGGGGAAAAAAGTCAGACATGTAAGTAAGCTGGTTGGAAAACTGTGCTCAACCTGACTGTGATGAAGAACGTTTTGGTACAATTTCACTTTTCTTAAGTTTGCATCTATCTTCCACTATAATGAGTCTGGTTAACCTGATTACAGTAGAGTAATCAGTAAATCTTCTGCTTTCTCTTATCATAACTATATGCTCTGTCTGTGTCGCCTCAAACATGAAAATACGTTTTTAAAATTATATGACCATAAATAAGTGCAAATAATTAGGCATTCCAATGGGGGAAAGGTCATGAATACATTCCCCCCCCTAACCCCCAAAACCCAGATATCTGGTTCAATAGCAATAACAACTGCGAGGCAGGGAGTTTGTGTTATCACCTGAAAGCCGCGACTGCTTTGTGCACAGAGTGTGTATGCGTGCGTGTGTGTGTGTGTGTGTGTGTGTGTGTGTGTGTGTGTGTGTGTGTGTGTGTGTGTGTGTGTGTGCGCGCGCATAGACAAGTCCGATTGCTGCTGTTTTCTTTTAAATGTCACAAGGTGGCAGCAGGTTAATTGGCAGCGTCTGAAGCGCTCAGCTCCCCCTGCAAACCTCAATCACTGCCAGGATGAGTCTGGAGCCGCTGGGCTTCCCACCTGCCGGAGGCCTGACTGGTTATGTTTTTACCTCTGTGACCCGACTGAAATGTCACCCAACAAAAACACTTCTTTCCTTACTTCGTCTGCACGGTGTCGTAAAATAACCAGCGTCCCACAAATACCACGAGGCTGGCTTTGTACACTGGATCTTGGATCTTTTTTTTTTTTTTTTGCGTTAGGCTCTGGCTGAGCTTTATTTAGTTTAAATATAAACGCCTGCAACCCCTGTGTAGATCTCTACTCTATTCTTTATTTGAGAACGTGGGGTTAGCTTTGGAGGATAAACTTTGACCACAGCAGGACCAAAAGCTTCAGATGCACCAATCTGTTTCTCTCTGAGTGATACTGATTGCTGGTTTTGTTTGAGATCCGACCTGTCAGTCGAGAGAGAAAAAGATGAGAGAGAAACAAGGCAGACCCAAAGTTTCATAGCCGCTAGCATAATCTGTCAACTTTGGTTTCAGAGGTCTGGCAAGAGGAAAGTGAAAGATGCCTAACTTTGTGTTGCGCCGCTCTTTTTGAACCTGTTTGGATTTCCAGACCTATGACATGCACCAAGTGCAGAAGTTTTAGGTCTGAAAATCACAATTGTAAGAATAAATATAAAGGAAACATTAAGTCACAGTCCACTAAGGTTGATAAGCCCTGATACTGAGTCTGAGCCTTGTTCTGTCTGTGTCGCCTCAAACGTAACGTAGCTTTCCAACAGGTGAGGACAGAGGAGCCGTCACAGAGAAACGATCAGCCAATCGGAACTGGAATTTGTTCAGAGCTAAAACGGCTAGCAGGTATTTTTTACTTTACTTTATTTTGAGAAAGACACTTCATTTTCATACTTCATAAAAGCCAGCTGGCCTCCTGAGGTGGGCAGAAGGTCAAAAATGAAGCGTCAAAGATAAAGATGGAAAGCTATATATATATACACTGCTCAAAAAAATAAAGGGAACACTCAAATAACACATCCTAGATCTGAATGAATGAAATATTCTCATTGAATACTTTGTTCTGTACAAAGTTGAATGTGCTGACAACAAAATCACACAAAAATCATCAATGGAAATCAAATGTATTAACCAATGGAGGCCTGGATTTGGAGCCACACACAAAATTAAAGTGAAATGTTCCCTTTATTTTTTTAGCAGTATATATATATATATATATATATATATATATATATATATATATAAAGCTTAGGAAAGTGCATTGAGAAATGCATTGTCTTAGTCTATTATAAAGGACATTTGATGTTTCCCGAATGCTTAGCCTGTATGTTTATCACAGCAGGCGACGACAAACATCTCATTAAAAGCACAAACAAGTACAGAAGCCCGTAACTAAAACACAATAAAACACAGCGACGGACGAGAGAAAGCAAACACGTCGTTCGCTACACATGCAGCCCGTCTCAGCGAGACACCGTCATCAGCCTTCCTAAGAGCTCTGATTGTTGTTTGTGCTCGTCCTCTCCGATTGTTCAGGCCTCCAGCCAGCGGGCCGCGTCAGACAATGACAAGTGATGGATGATGATGCTCCATCGATTGAAACATTTCCCAGATTAATGAGAGGCCTGATGGAAAGCAAAAGCCTGTCCGCGCCTGCTGCTCGTAAACAAGGCAGTCGGGATCTTTTGGATTCTCACCCCCGCCCACCTGGCCGCCTTGCTTTAGTCGGGTCTAAATTGAAGTGCAGGTTTAATGCGATGTTATATATCGGCACACGCTTTTAAAGAAAAGCGGTGGATGTTAGCGATAAAATATTCAGGAGTGTTCTTAAATTGATTGACATGTGGACATTTCTTTAAACACTCTGACGAGTGCGATAGCAGCTCTTTGTTGTGTTTGTTTCACCAACAAACGCAACCCCGTTCCCACGTCAACGTTCCCGTATTTAATGCTCATTGTTCTGTCAGGTGGTGGTCGTTTAACTGCTCTCAGAAATCCCAGTGTTTTTTACTCTGCTGTGTAGAAAGCGCCACACTCTGCTCTTGTTTCTGTTTAATAGGATTCCCTTGGTCACAATTGGCTGCTGCTCCTTTCCAACAAACACGATGTTAAGCATCTGTGCACAGCTGCCAAGTTGAAAACATGTCTATTTAAATCTGTAGCGCTGGAATTGTCTGACGTTTAAATATGGAAAAGGAATAGAGTATTTAAAAAAATATTTGTATTTCCAGACTTCATTCCTTACCCGTTTTTCTAAGTTTCCCTCCCATCCGTCCCAGAATCCTGGTGATTGTTCAGAAAAAGACTCCATGAGCTACTTTATTTCTTTTACACAGACACCTGTTTGGGTGTTTTTTCTTGAAGGAAAAAAAATAACAACAGCATCCATAAATAGGATGCTAGGTCAGTGTAAGTAAACTATAAGATTAAAACGGCTCCATCCCTGGGTCATTTAATTTTCCGTCCAACGCTTTAGTGTTTTTTTAAACTCAGCTTAAAAGACACATCCTGCAGTGAAACTTGCAATATTGCACTCTGCAAGCCTTTGTGAATTTAAACATACAGAAGGTCAGTCTGACAACTGAAATCTGTAGCTCCGCTTGACTTTGCGCTGTGATTGAAATAAGAAGGACAAAAAAGCCGCCTTGTCTCTCTCTCTCTCTCTAAAGCCAATAAAATTTTTGAATATATCTGCATGTCCCAAAATGGCAGCTACAGTTCTATGTGCGATCTAATTACACCCCGACTAAACAAAAAGAAGCAAAGTCTGGTGATCCTCTGGAACCTTTCAGACACCCAGAGGGAAAGAAGACCAACAGTGGAGATAAACTGTTTGGCCAGCTTTTTGTCTCTCTGCTCTTTTCTCTGACTCCTAAATCTGTGGACATGAGGGAGAATTATTGGAATATTTGGGCAAGCCCTGTCCCTCCAGCATTTAGGGGAAAACAATCTGCTTGAGTAAGTGAGCGGGTAAAGGATGGGATTTACCAGAAGAAGAAAAAAGAGAAGAGAGAGAGAGAGAGAGAGAGAGAGGGAGGCTGGTGGTAGTGGAAATGGCACAGATTTCGGTGTCATTGTGGGACGTCCAAAGGCAACGGCAGTGTTATCTCCTTACTCCCAGACCTCGGAGTTACTGCAGGCATGGAGAGCGAGGACGGATGCTCCAGAACGCGCATGCCATGCATGCAAAGAGGGATAAGCTACCAGCTCCTATTTATACAGTTGCAGGATCGCTTGAATGAGCAGTAGTGGGGATAATAAAATGTCAACACAGGAACTGTTAGGATGATAGCAGCCGAGCCTTAAATGCATGTGCGCCGAGCCGCCGCCGCCGCTCCGGGCACTCAGATCAGTCATCGAGATCTTTATTGGTTTTCGGTTTCGCCTTAAATTTCCACGTCTTTTTATTTTGTCAGTAAAGTCAAGAAAGAACTTTTTATGACGTCGATAACTGACGTATATGATTTTTTTTTGTTTGTTTTCACATTTAAGCATAAGGCAAGCCGTTAATGGATGTTGTAAATGTTATTTAACTTCTTGAAAATCCTCTTGTAGGCGTAGCGAGGTCTGAGGATGTACGATAGCGCCGAATAGCTTGAGTTATTTCAATAGTCTGGCTCTGTACATGTTAAAAACTTTGGAAATTTAAGCATTTAAGTTGCTCTGAAAGTGACAGTAAAACCAGTTTTCATCATAAGTCGTGTCTTTCTGTCTCAGCCAGATTGTTTTGGTGAAATACTGAGTACTTTGTGGGCCAGAAAACCAACACTGCATATCAACTTTAATGCCCAATCTTATCTTATAGTAGCATGCTTTGGAAGATTTTTGTTTTTTTGTTTAGCAGAGAAAGGGAAGCTGATGATGGTTGACAGACAAATGGAAGAAACTCTGTCAAGACTATAAAATCTTGAGAGAGAGGTTCAACTTTTTTCTTCCCTTTCACAATTTACTTGCAGTTGCATTTCTGTTTCCTGTAAAGAGATTATCTTTCATTGTCTTTTGTATGTATTTTTTTTTTCCTACCTGGCTGCAAAGCAAATTTCCCTACAGGGAGAATAACAAAGCAACACCGATGCTGAATAATTCAAAATTTGTGGTTGTAAACGTGACAAATCTGAAAACGTTCAAGGGGAATAAGTAATTTCGCAAGGCGCAGTATAATGCAAAGCGATTCCTCCTACTCGGATATGACCGTGATTGATTCACTTGTTATTCAGGAAGGTACCGAGGTGGAAAAAACAGAAAGAACACAGCCATTATCCCGCCATCCATCGTCGTGTGGCAACAGGGTGACCCGCAAGCGCTCCGTTTAGGGATAAAAGCTGCCGATCACTCGGCCAACCCTCTTTGCTTGGCACGTCACGTGTGTCCGTGTGACAGGCCAATCAAGAAAATGGAGTGCGTTAATAGAGATGGAGATGGCTGCTCTCCCCGATGCGCTGGTGGAGCGCCCCCTCATCATCTCACCTCCTAATAAACTGTTTTAATAGACGCAAGTCCTGTCAGCAGGGGCTGGATGGATGGGTGGGCTTAATGGCCTCTAGATCAATGTCGAACAATGTATGACTAAACAGTTCCTTACGGTCTTTCCTAACGGATACCTGTGTGAAGAGCCTGCGCTATTTTCTATTCACACTAACAATCTGAAGCCGTTTTTTTCTTCCTTTTTTGCAATAAATCTTCTTAATAACCCACTCACTTACGCAGTCAGTTTGTTTGTAGTGAATGCAAAGCCTCTTAATGTCCCGTCCCCACAGCGAAACAATGTGCTAGCAGCGTTCTGCTATGCTACGCAAATCCTGAGAAACTGTTTGGCCACAGCATGCCTTTGGGAAGCTTTTTGACCAGGCAGTTCTCTTTAAAATCCCTTCTGAGGAATACCTCCATAAAGGGCCTGACGTTGTTCTCCTGGCTTTTCTCTTTGTAAATGCCCTCTCTGACCCAGTCACTCAGCCAAGCAGGTTGTTGTTGGTCAATGCAAAATGCCCTGAACACAGTGAAACACAGCTGTAGTTGCATCATGTTGTGGGGGATGAAAGTAGCGCGATATTCCAGAATAGCTAAACCTCAAATCAACTGGTTCTGGAGATAAACTGTATAAAGTTTGACCCCATGTTCGGGTATAAAACCATCCCACTCAGACACGTCAGAAGCGACAGCTGTGACTATCAGTGGACAGCATTACAGTTTTCCACATGTGTGGTTCATTCGGAGTGCGGACATGGAGTGGAGATGTTTCCTCTGCTCTGACTGCAGGCGGTTTGCTACAGGAAGTGGGAGGGGCTTGCTGAGGAGGGCTTGTCTCAGAGTGATCGGCGCTTCACGTATCGTCACTAAAGTCCTCGGTAAAACAGAAAAAAATTCACTGGATTTGTTGCGTATTGCTTTTTAAAAAAGGTTTTACAAATGGTCTGAAAGCTTCTTAAATATATTGAAAAGGTTGCTAAGTTGGCAACAGTGCTTTCCTTTGACCTGACCACAGCCCTGCATTCGGCCCCTCTGTCTCTCTTGGCTCCGCCCACTTTGGTGTAGTTTTTCAATGTCTGTGAGTGCGGGTTTATGCTTTAGGATCTCTGCTAAAGGATTTCTCGACCTAAAATTATTCTCCTATTTGCCACCCCAAACATTTGTAGACTATTTTTAGATACGTTTTCAGTCCACACAGTGAAACATGGCAGTGGTGGAATCATTCTGAGGGGACAAACATTGACAAAGCAGTTCAATATCTCAACTGAAGGATGCCAGAACTCTGATTTTTTGTTCTGTTATTTACACTCAGGCACATACTTTTCAGCCTCTCCACACTGACTTTTTCTTTCCTCTCCCGTCTCCGCCACCCCCAAACGCCCACCCCCGTGTTTTTGCTTCATGACGAGACATTCACTCACCTGCGTGGCCGTCTACTCCTTCAGATTTACTTTTCAATCTCTCTACGTCCCTGCTTTATTTTATTTTAGTTCTCTTTCAAAGCCGGTGTGACAGTTTTAATTAACCCCCCTCATTCATGGAGCGAAGGACACATGTACTTCAATAGTTTGCCGGCAATTGTCCGCCTGCGTCACTTATCAATGAGGCCACTGAATAGCTGGAGGCAGCGCGTATTGATAACGCCGTGAAAAAGGACATGAATGCCGCCGTCGCTGGCAGGTGTCGGGCTCGTCGTTGGCGGTGGGTGGTTGTCTACCCAAGGACATGGAAGCAGAGTGAATGCCAATGCAAATCAATTGAAATTC
Organism: Poecilia latipinna; assembly: GCF_001443285.1. NCBI lineage: Eukaryota > Metazoa > Chordata > Actinopteri > Cyprinodontiformes > Poeciliidae > Poecilia > Poecilia latipinna. The sequence continues at coordinate 17,245 of NW_015113849.1, read as the reverse complement.
AGTTTCAAGAGCCCTTCACAAAAAGCATCTGGCACCGAACGTACTCAGGGGTGAACGTCCTCTTGTGCACTCAGAGACACTGAATACAGTGAATGAATAATAAATTGCTAACGTCAAGGATCGCGGCGCTCGTCTCCCAGGAAAACGTCCCTACATTTAACCCGTGCTACGAATTGGGGCGAGGCCTCAGAGCGTGTTAATGCGGGCCGGGTTTAGTCAGCCTGACCTGTATTTACATGGGATTGCATTTGATTGCATCACATTATCAAGATTATTTTATTTGCCCTGGCAGCGTCATGAGTTTTTTTTTTTCTGCCTTTCTGATGGTTTGGCTCGCGGTTTAGGAACCGAGAATAGCTGTTGCTAAGGAAACATGGATTCCAAATATGAAGTCCTGATTGGGAAGAAATAAATAAAGGAAATCTAATAAAAGATATTCTTCAATCTGCTCTAATCAAGTTTTAATAACTACGCTGCAGAGAAGGGTTTACGTAAGTGTTATATAAACAACGCCGAGGTAGAGCTGCTGTGGTTACATGTGAGATCATTTCTGTTTAGTAGAGCAAAGACAAAGCAACATACCAATGAATTCCTTGTTCCGGACGCTTGGATTTGCATTGAATAGGAGTCTAAAAGAGAGAAGAGATTAATTCAAGGCCGCACAATTTTTGAGACGCGCGCAGGTGTGGGTAACAGGAGGATCCTGACGAGAGGTTACTTGAAAGGAGCCTGTGCAGATCAGCAGGAATTCGTTTTTTTTTTTTAAGTTTGAAAGCAGAAAAGAAGATAAAAGTTGGAGCAAAACAGGTGTGCGGGACGGGTTGGAGTCTTTTTGGTAAATAACAGAAGGGGAGTGCATGTGTCTTTTAAAACTGTTTTTGCTAAATGAGAACATGACTTCTGACATTCCCAGAAAAAGTCTCATTAATCAACATTTCAACCCCTGAGTTGAGAGATTCATGGTGTAAAAGCACCAGGAGTGATCTGTGTAACTAGATTAGAGCTCTTTAAACCTTGTTCTTAACACTCTCCCTTTATTTTCAATTGACAGCTTTTGACATTTATAAACCTTCTGGATTCAGCAATTCCAAAATGCACTACAATTACACTTTTTTTAAAAATTATTTTTAACTGCAACAGTATAATATAGAACTTCAGCCTAAAGCATTTTTGAATAAAATTACTCTTTTTCAACTTTTACAGAATTTATCTGGACAAAGTATATAATTAGCTCTGTTACAGATTCTTTTTCTGATTTTTGAAGATGAATAACTTCAACCAAAGAGAACTTGAGTAAATACAAATTATAGTTTTCATTATGTTCATTATTCAACAATAAGAAAAAGAGAATGGATAAAAATGGTGTCCATGGGCCATTGTGCTTTTCTTTGTCATCCAAAGAAAGACACAAAGGTCTTTTTCACATTTGTCAGAAAAAAAAAGAAACAAACATCGTGATGATCTGCACTGCCGTTGGGCAAATATTCAGAGGACTGATGAAACAAATATGGAGCTTCATAAGATGGCATGTTCCTATTTGAATTAAAGCAATTCTGTTTCAACACCTTTATTTCTCTTACTGATGAGTTTCTGCTAGAGATGAGAACATGACACTGGATCAATAAGAAGAAACAGAAATCTGGCCTTAAATGAAAGTAGGTTTATTATCTGCTAAAATCTTTCCAAAAGAGACTTTCAATCTGACAAAAGACAAATATTCTAATTTGTTGAAAATGTCTGTGAGTAAGGTGCCGCTCACCGTCACAGGATATTCAGGGGTTTGTCTGAATCAAAGTTTAGTTTTGCAGCTTCCTGGCGTCTGTTTACAGCAGAAAAGTCAAACATGCTAAAAGCTGGATGACGCCAGGAGAGGAGCTGCGGTTGGATGTCGAGGGCTTCTCTTTGAAGACGGAGTGGTGTAACTTGAAGTGCTCAGCGCCCATCTACATGTCCACCTCTGTCTTCCTCTCATGGAGATAAACGGTCTTCTGTGATTGGTTCTGCAGGAGGCTTTGGGACCCCCAGGTGGCCGGAAACGTCTCCTTCTAGCAATGCTCAAAATAGATCATATGTAACAGACGTCGTGACAGTAAGGCTGCTTTAAATATGTATCCTTGATGCATTGCTGACAACTGTGGCATTTACAGCAAAGCCACATGGGAAGTCACAGTTTGTTCAGTTTAATTATTGTACCATTGATTTTTCTTTTTTTTTTTTTTATATCAGACTTAGGTTATAGCACAGTTTACATCTCTACTAAACATATCATCTCTCTCTTTCCTTCCCCCCCCCTCTCTCTCTCTCCCTCTCTTTTAATTCTGTAGATATTGATGAATGTGCTGAAGGGAAACATTACTGCAGAGAGAACACCATGTGCGTTAACACGCCTGGTTCCTTCATGTGCATCTGCCACACGGGCTACATCAGGATCGATGACTACTCCTGCACAGGTGAGCGCCTCCTCTGGCCTTCCGGCAAACTGCGCTCAGGATGACTTGGCTCTGTTTGTGGGAACAGATGCACCAACCAATCGTCCAGATATATCGCATAGGGAGATTCCAGGTGCAACAGCAGCATCCGGTATAAAGTTTCATACAAAAAAGAAGTTCTTAAAGTTCTTAAAGTGTTAAAAACTACATTGATAGTAGTGAAATAATAATATACTGTACAGGACTATAAATGAATATACTATGCATTTATTACAAAATAAAAAATATCAACCTCCAAGGAATGTGCAGCTGAGTCAGATCACTTATTCACATAAACCCAAATGTATTTATTTTTATTCATTAAAATATTCAGATATAAGGACTCGACGGTTTTCAGCAACAATCAGAGGAAGGTTTGAGACATTTTTTATTGCATGAATATGACGCCCTACCATTTTCTTTATTTTTATTCATTTAAATGTACTAACTCTGCAGCTTTGTGCTTATGAGGAAAAACAAATCGGTCAAAATCGGCAGCAGTAGATCAGAACTCAAAGAAAAGCAAAGATCAGTATTTACCATTAAAGACCTGCTTGGTGCATTTCTGTATTCGAGTTAAAGCCATCAGATTATTCACTTAAAAATAACTTCCTTATTAGTATAGAAGTGAAGATCTTTTTTCACACAGCATGGATCTCTTTTGCATTGATGTCCCTTTTCAAAGTGTTTGTAAGAGAACAAGTAGAGACTGAAGCTGATATTTACCGTATGATGCAACACGTGCTAAAACAACGCTCCCTTCTTTTAACGCTGAACTTTTTTTTTCTTTAGCATTGTTCTCATATGTCCAACTTCAAGTTTGTTTGTTTTTTTTAGACTTGTTTATAGTTGATGATAATACTGATTCTGTTGCCTTGAGCAAAAGTCCTCAGCCAAGTCCAGGCCACTGTGAACGGACGGACCATCCTCACGTTAACCTGGGTTTGTGCATTTTTGTGTATGACCCAGAAAGAGAAAGTCGGTGAGAACCTTAACATAAATGATGGCAGGTTTTCTGTCCGTTGAACCATTTCTGTATTGATTTGGCTTTTTCATGTTGTAAGACACGTTTTTGGTATCATATGATCTAAATATTTTCATGCATGTCATGCACTCTAACAATGTTAGAGCCTTTGGAAGAGAAACAGCATCATTCACTGCCCGCCATACTTAAGAGAAGGCATGGAGAGCTTTTCTGCATGATGATTGAAGCTCTGCTCAGAGTTCCCTTTTCAACTGGGCTCTTTCTGGACTGATGTAACTAGAATAGGGTTATTATGCATTACCTCAGTATTCTGCCTGGCAAAGCTGTGTAAACTGATCTGAGTATTTGCAGAGATTTATTGCGAATCACTTGGAAGCTGCTGGCAACATGTAAAATCAGCTGTGTGCTAGGGAAGAAAGTCACACAATTCAGCAATGTCAGAATTAGAAAGCAGTTGGGGTTTTTTTGCGTTCTCCCAAATTCAAGCTAGAAAAACTACTTGATTTATCCCAAAAGAAAAATAAATGTTGTAGAAACTCGTGTCAACATAAGTATCTTCAAAGTGTCGTTGTGGACGGTGATGCTGGAGGCATTAAGGATCTCTGGTAGCAGTCAGTTTTGCTCCAAACTTAAAGAGGCCTCTGACTGAAGCCTGAACTACGACCCCAAATATCAGAACTCGGGGTCGTAGTTCAGGTATTAATTGCACTTTTGAGATGCAGATCGACTGCTCCCATTTGTGTTGCCACGGTTATGCATCGTAACCCAACTATCCCAAAGTGAAAAATGTAAGGGCAAAAAACTGCACAACATCCAAAACCAGAGGGGGATAATTGCCCCCAAAACAGCAATTCCTCAACCAACACAATTCTGAACTAAAGTGTACAAAAAGGACAAATCAGAACTAACATGCAAGAAAAGCAAAGTTCATGTAAAGTTAAATCTGTTAATAAAAAGGTCTGAGTCAGCATTCTTTGCATGATGTAATCTCTCCGTCCTTCAGCAAGAACGTCACAATGTCATCACCCTCCCCCGCCCAGCGCCCCCGGTCCAGGGAGGTGCAGCTCCACTTGCTCCTGTGCAGCTGTTTGCAGCTTGTGAAGCACGACGCTAAGTAGCTCCCTGTGTGAATCATCTCTGAGGAGGGTGGCGACATGCTGCGTTTCCTCCGTGCCTGTAATTAAGGAAGCAATTTACACCGATGCAGTCTAACTCGGCGGCAGCGTAGCGAGGGAACCTGCCGCCCCCTGTGCTCGGTGCTGGATGATTTAGGCCCGCAGAACTTCCCGCGGTGCATTTGGAGTTGGAATTACAGCTGCTAAACTAGACAAAAACGACAAACAGCCGTACAAAAAATAGGAAAATAAAAAACAAGCCCTTCTTTGAAGAGTTCCCCTGCTTGGGTTTCAGTGGAAATCAGAAAATAAAGAAGTTAGAAATGCAAACAGAACTTTTACTCAAGTCATACATTCTTTGGCTGCGTTTTGTTCTTGGGAGTTATTTAATTAGCGAGTCGTCTTCAGGCGGGCGCCGTGCCTTATGCCATTTCACTCACCTTGTTTTCTCAGCTTTTTTTTTTTTTTTCGGGGCTCTGGGCAAGGTCTATTGTTCTACTCATTCGTCTTTCTTTCACTGTGTGCTTCCTCTCGAAATCCACAATGAAGATTAATTCTCCCAGAACCCAGGGGATTAAACTGTGCCACTACATTTTATATATTTCCCCATTAACAACGCCTTCACGGCGCCGCAGTGAAACACACAGCGACGAGTCTCTTTATAAAAGTCATTTTTTGTGATTAAAGTGAGGTTTTTGTGAAAACTTGATGTAATTACTTTTCTCATCCCTGCCTCGGTGAAATTGTTGTTGTGATGTTCCAGCTGGTTTATTGAACTGAGCTCTCCCACCAACACAGCACTGCACCTCTCTTCTGAGACATCATTAGAGTGATGCATTATGGGGGGAAATTAAAATGAAAATAAAAAGAAAAAAACACAAGGGCTTGCGAAAGTATTCATACCCTTTGAACTATTAATCCATTTCGTCACTTTCCGCCGAGCAAACAAGAAATTATATGGCTTTCTGAAAGGAATTTAGTACATGCAGAGTAGCAGTTCCTGACATGTTGATATGCATCTAAAAACATCAGAGGTTTTACTGCATGAAATGGGCAATGCAGCGTTTTTAAGGCAGCAAACACACACTACTGCTTTTCCTGACACATGCCTTTATGCAGAGCGTTGCGTCACCACCATAATCCTGCTGGTAGTAATTGACACCAGAAATAGAAGCGTACCGTAGCAATGAAACACCTGCTTGTGTTGGAAGAGTCCAGTGGGAACAGTGATTCCTCTAATTTGCCCGCAGATAAAATATTACAACAGGAGGGAAACATTAAGCCGCCGCCCCCTCCAGAAGCTATCGACACTGTGCATCCGCATGATTTACAAAGGCCTTTTATCATCTGCAATGACTTTCACCAATTAACAAACAGCCGACTCGGCAGAAACGGCACTTCCAGTATTGACTGCCGTTTTTCCACGTGTGTTAAGAGTGTTGCATGTGGGCCGGTCGCCCAAAATAAGGAGGATTAAGTCGACCCCAGCTCTTTTCATGGGTGAATGTTTATGCGTAGAATAGTTGTAAAGGATCGATCTGCACATTTAAGGCATGGAGCCCTGGTTTATATTTCTGCTCAACCTGTGGGGGACGTTCGAAAGCCCAGATAGAAGTCTATATTTTGCATCCAGATAACTTGTAGGGAGATGTGGACCTGGTGCACTTATTTAAGTGATATAGCTTGATAGATATAGCTAGCTAGACACCTAGATACAGCTAGCTAGCTTTGTATCTAGCTAGCTATATCCATTGATAGATTTATAGCTTGCTAGCTTTGTATCTAGATAGCTAGATACATAGATAGATTTATAGCTAGCTAGCTTTGTATCTAGCTAGATACATAGATACATAGCTTGCTAGCTTTGTATCTAGATAGCTAGATACATAGATTTATAGCTAGCTAGCTTTGTATCTGGATCGCTATATCCATTGATAGATTTATAGCTAGCTAGCTTTGTATCTAGCTTGACACATAGATACATAGCTTGCTAGCTTTGTATCTAGATAGCTATATATATATATATATATATATATATATTTAGCTAGCTAGATATACAGTTAGCTAGCTATATATCTGTCAGTGCATTTTTCTAGATATCTACTATGTATCTACCTAGATACATACGGTATCTAGGATAGATAGATAGATAGATAGATAGATGGATAGAAATGAGACATTGCGGTGCAGTATTCCTCCTCTCTTTCTGCCCTCTGCTTTTCGTCTTCCCCACAAATGCCCGAGGTGCTCATCGCAATGTGAGATTAGCAGCAAATCCATGAAAGGTAGCAGACTGGTGGTGCTCTCTGTCAGAATGTTTTAAAAGAAGGCTGTCCTCAGGATTGTGTGTGTGTGTGAATGTGCACTTGGTCTGCTGTAGCTACAGTGCATTCTTCTGGTGTGTGCCCATGTTCTAATCCTTCGGTAGCCAGACCTTAGCCCCTGAGGCTAAGTAAGTGATGGATGGATGGATGGTTGGAAGGAAGAGAGAGGATGGAGGAAAGGTCGCAGGCCAAAGGTGAAGCAGGAGGGGGATTGTCAACAGCAGAGCTGAGAAAAGATGATTTTCAATGACACCTTAAAGAGAAACTGTAGACAGAGTTTCTACTTATTGCTTGTTTTAACATTTTAGTTTTATTTCCATCACACCAGTTTTCAACAAATGTCGCTTAGACATTTTATAAGACTATTATGACTAATCCATATCCAGTTAAGTGGAATCTATATCCAAATTCAGTTAAGAACCATAACATAATTCATTATGAAAGATTCACAGTAGGGGTCGGCATTTATTGTATTGCTTACCTTGTATCATGAGAAATTTCTTATAAGAATTTCGATTTATAAAGTCCAATTAATGATGTTTTAACCCCCTCCCCCAAATTGATTTTTAGTTTTACTATTTTCTCCACTGTTAGTTCATTGAGCCCATCCAATAAATTCGAAAATATAATTAAATGAAGCTACTGCGTGCAGTTTAGCAATAAAAATTATAGTTCTGTGTGACCAAAGCAGCATTTTTCAAGAGCATTGTTTGTGTTTGTGGGGCTACGATTGCTCTGCCCTGCAGTTCCCTAAAAAGTGGTAATAAATAGTTAGTTTTAGGGAAAAAGCTGTACAATTTATCCATTGCTAAATTCCTATGATCGAAGGTGAAGTCAAACCCACCTGCTGCCCGTGTTTAGATAGCTCTGCCTCGGTGGCAACAAGGCTAGGTGGCATGCTAAAGCATTTTGCTATTTCAGCCAAGTGTTATTTAATATAAAAGGCACTTGGCTCCAGTCTCCTTAATGTGATGCTTTTTCAGTGCAAGATAATGATGTCATGATGCTTTCCTCTGGATCCCTCATTCCTTGGGAAGACGACAATGATTAGAGCACATCTGCTCTTGCTTTAGCAGTTCAGTGAGCTAATCAGACTAATAGAGTGATTTAGGTGGGCGCCTTTCATACGACAACAGCAGAATCAATCTACCTGATCATTTTCTGCCAGGGCAAAGACATTGTGCTAATTGGGTTTGACTAACTTTTTAGAGAAAATAAGGGTTACCGGTGTGAGATATAAACGCATTTGATTGCTGCGCATGGTAATCTAAAAATTTCTCAAGCTTTCTTTAACTCTTTAAGATATGATAATGTTTAATTTCCCCCTTTTTGTGTATGATATGAGGCTATAATGGAGACTTCTCTCCATTTTCTAGCCTTTGTCAACACACCTTTATCGCAAACAAAACAAACCTAGCCAGCACTGAAACAAACCAAAAGAGTATGTTGAAGTTTAGGTTTTGCAGCGATTTTCTGTTTACTGCGTCTGCAAATCTACCACATCTTCACAGATTTTTGTAAGAGGATTAATGTACGGTTTGCTATAATGAGGGATTCTTTGGAGCTTATTATTTCTCGGCTCTTGTTCCTCTCTTTTGGCTGGGCAAAGATTGAGAGTTATTTATCAAGTAAAACAATGCTTTTGTTTTGCATGAAATCAATTTTTTTCCACTCAAAATAAAGTTGCTAAGCCTGCCATTTTGTAGCACAGTCATTAAATATACATTAAATGATTCTAAATATGATTCTGCTGCTGAGCGTCTTAAAACTAAATCATCAGTTTGCCGTTTTCTCTTTTTATCCTCTCCAGTAGACAAGCTATCATGGGCTTTTTTTCTTGCCACTGACTTTATAAAATCACCACTCTCCAGCCCGTAGCATGAAAACTGAGGTATTGTCGTCTATCTGAGGTCAGACAGTGCAGAGGCTGGTATTGTTTTGGCAAAAGGTGGAGGGAAAACAAGCTTCAGGAGAAACAAGCAGCCATAGTAAGAGCTCCCCGATGACAGGCTCTACATAATTGATTGTTTATCTGTCTGCAGCCTGAGCTGCAGCAGCCAGCGAGGTAACACACACACACACACACACACACACACACACACACACACACACGCACACACACACACACACACACACACACATCCTAGGGATTTAGGAGGCGATTAAAATGGGAGTCGTTTACACCGAGTGCAGGGGTGTAATAGGCCTAAATTCCTAAGTAACAAATTCCAGGGTTGTAGTGATGAGCCGCACACGGTGACACAAGCGGAGTTCCTTTGTGGCTCCGATGCCTACTCTCTGTCTGGTCAGACAGACAAATAGTGTCCTCTAATTTAGTTTCCGTCTCTCTCCTGAGCTTTTATTTTTGTTTCTAAATATCTGCGAGGAGCCTTTATGCCGCCCAGCAGCGAGAGGCGAGCTCCGGGCCCCTTTTAAGTGTTTTTCAATCCGTCTCACACACACACACACACACACACACATCATGGCCTCGACGGAGGAGCTCATCACAATGTCACTTTCAATTTGGCTGGAAACACGGTGCGTTCAGGGGATGTAATGGATTGGATGATGGAAGGCAAATGGATGATGTGACTAAGGTGAAAGCAACAAGCTTTTAGGATTTGGGTTTTCTCACTTTTCGGATTCCATATTTCTGTTCCCGCAGCTGTGTCTTTTTTCTTTTTGCAACATTTCTAAAGCAACGTGTGCTAGCAAGAAAGTAAAAAAAAAAAGAAAAAAAAAGGTAAAAATAAAATAAGGTGCCGCTTTGTACAAAACAGTGACTGAAGAACGACGTGGAAATCTGCTTGATGTCTGCACAAAACGCACATGAAAGCAAAGGATGACGATTATTTCTACCAATAAAATCTAGAATCACAGTCACGTCCAGCTAGCTGCTGAACTCCCAAAGTTTGTGATTTCCACAAGTCTTAACATTTTCCAAAAGATTCGATTGACCGCTTAACCACTTTAGGCATCTTCTAAAAATGGTTTCTGCACTGTAAACACACGATAAAATGAGCTGAAATGTTGCAGGCCCTGCTTAAATATGAATATTTCATTGCCAGTTTTTGTTTACTCCTCTTTAGAAAAGTTATTAATTTTTAAAGTTGGTGTCTGCTAGGTGAGTAATATAAATGTATCTATGTGAATCTATAAAAAAAAAAACACAAAGGCAAACATTGATTCTGAAAACAATAACTTGTACTGAGGAAATTAATAAAAAAGAGGACGCAACAACAGATGCATGTAATGCTCTACGGTCTGCGTTAAAACTATCAGAAAACTGCTGCTTTCTTCCAAATTCCAGCAAGTTATTTGTTGCCCACTGGAGTGTAAAAACGTGTTAAATTTGCTAAATGAAAATATTGAATTAGACTAAAATGCCTGAGGAAAATTAGCAGTTTTATAACGTTCTAAGTCGTCTTCTTCAGACATTTACTGTACCGGACAAATACAGAGCTTTTGGTAAATGGACCACATGATGCTTATTATACTCCAGAGCTTCATCAGCAAGCTGTGCAAATTTATATTTCAGCACAATTTTAATTAAAATGTACATCTGTGGTGTCCAGAATTGCATTCCCATTATCTGCACAACATATTTAACATCTTTCCATTGTTTATGCTCACTTCTCCTTGCGTCGGTGTTGGAGTCCATCTCCAGCTGTCAACGGTCAAGAGCTGTTTTGTTGTGTTTGCGTTGCACACACGTTACTTTTCAGACTGTGAAAAGTAAAGTGTGGGTTCTATGACCCCACCTGCGCAGAGCCTTTTACTCAAACGTAGTGGAAACCCAAACTGTGCATCAAGTTGAGCAGAGTAGGTACTGACGGAGAAGGGCCACAACAGCCAAAAGAATCAGGTTTCTAAAAGTTAGCTTTTACAGGCAGGACAGTTTGTTGGTCTCTCAGAGGTAGAGAGCCCTACACTGAGTAGGGTTTTTCACTAGAAAACAGCAATACGTGGGGGAAGGGCCGTTTCATGACCTTCGGGTGCATCTTATTTAAAGGACTTTAGATTGTAGGAATGGTACGATGGAAAATTCCTGCTGAAACTGTACATCTTGATAGCAGAAACCATTTTGTTCCTCCAACCTGAAGCTGTTGCTGGCATAAAAAAAAATCATGTCTAATGATGCAGCTCATGTTTTAAAGTGAACATTTCTTTGCTTTTACAAAACCTTCGGAAAACATCTCCTGTGGGCGCTTAACGCACCAATTATAAAAATGTGCATTGCCTAAACTTTCCTTATTATTTTAACCTTTGTTTAACAAGGAAGAAAAACTCAGTGAGATTACAAATCACCTCTCTGAGTTTCCTGGGTAAATAAGGGCTGCTGGATTTTACTGGATGGAAAATAAGTTTATAGGGAGTGCGCGACTTACTAATTGATGAGTAGCAAATGTTGATGTTTAGGAAGCGCAGACCGTCAGCAAGGCTCTTCACATCCCTCATAATGTGCCACATGAACACAACTAATAGCAGCAAAACATCTGAGGCCATTTCTGTGTCATATCAAGATCGGAGCCAGAGGAATTACTCACTCCGGACTCATATCTTAGACTCACAGCTGCCTAACTGTCAGGGCATTTATTCTTAATGGACTGTAAAAATAAATTACCAACTTGCCGCAGTCATTCCTCACATTTGCTGCTCTTTAATCAAGAGGTGCTTTCCGGCTGGTAAGTTGTTCGCGGCTCTCAGGACGGTCCCTCAACATTCGTCTCTTTTTTTTTTTTCTTTTTATCAGCTAACCAAGACGTAGACGTGCTCAAAAACATCTGTTGTTTCCAGAGAACTCGATGAGACTGACGGCCGCCCGTTTTGCTTGCTTTTAGAGCATGACGAATGTCTCAGCGGACTCCACAACTGCGACGAGAACGCCCTGTGCTTCAACATGGTGGGAGGCCACAGCTGCTCCTGCAAGCCGGGATACACGGGGAACGGCACCGTCTGCAAAGGTACCTCACCGCTCTGCCCGTTCACGTTCCCGACTCTTCAGCTTTGTCAAAGAAAAAGTGTTTATTTTTCTCTGGTCATGATAAATGTGTAAATGTTAAGACATTCTGAAAGGCTTATTACCTATTAACAGATTTTATTTTATTTTATTTTATTTTTTACATGATTTGTTAAAAATACAGAGAAAAACATTTGCAAACGTTTCCTGTAGGCGTCCGATCGCAAATGTGTTCACCAGTGACACTCACTGGCCTCTCCAACATGCTTTAATGGTAAAAAGAAGGTTCACCCACTTCAGGTTCTGGTATTTTAGTGATTATTTTCCTCTAGGCTGTTTTCTTTATCCAGGGCATGTTTAAGTTTAAAATAATTGTTTGATTTTACCAACATGTTTCTTCTTATTGGAAGTAACATTTAGGAGTAGCTCAACCAGACTCTTGACTTGAATTTGATAGAGAATCTGTGGAGCTAGCTGAACATTAGGGTTATGGCAAGTAAGCCTTCCAACCTCATCCGTTGATTATTGAAAAAACTGTAAATACATTTTTACCTCCTATTTTAAAAACACACAAAAATTAAGATTGATAAGTATTATTTTCAAAATAAAAGCATCTCCAAGTCCCAGCTACCTACATTCTTTGAATTTTGACATGAGATTCACTGGGTTAATGACGTACCTTGCTTGGTTTTGGTCTCATTGGACCAGCAGGTTGCCTTGTACACTTCTCGTGACGTAAACCTAAATGAACATTTAGGAACATTTTCATCCTCTGTAAGCCCTCTGCGAAACTTTTAATTTAGCTCCTCGATGCACCTGAGAAAATGTCAGGAAACTCCAGCTGGAGGAGCTAAAGGTTATTTCATGTTCATCAAATTTGAACTCAGGACAAATAAAGTCTGAAACTGAAACAGAAATGGTCTCGATAAACCATTAGTTTGAGAGCGTGCAGCTGGGTTAGCGAAACTTTTTTTTTTTGTTACCGTATCATTTTCTTTTTAGAATTTTATAAAAAATAATTTCACTGGGTTGTACAGAAAATCTACAACCCGAGTGTCAATGTGTGGGAAGAGTTGTGAGATGAGTCATTGTAACGTCACAAAAAATTATTATTGGGAAAAAGTATTTTTCCATTTGCTCCATGTAATTACATCTATTCTCCTTTCCAGCTTTTTCTAAGAAAAAAAAAAGCATCAAAGGATTTGTGTATATATTACAACGACCTCCGTTTCTTTCTGTCAACATCAGTGACCTCTCTGTGTTTTGGGGACGTATTAACCAACAGTCTCGCCACGGATAATGAACACTTTGAAATTAACCTCTGCGAGACGCATTAATCACGTGAAGTAATGTTATGAAAGGCCATAATGAATCACATCGCCGAATTAGCTCTTATTCTGTATGCAAATACTTGTGCTGGTGCTGGTCTAATTACACAGTTAATGCTCATTAATCTTTGAGAGTAATGGCTCTTCTCCTCCGGTGCGTCTCCAGCAATGTGTGACGGACTGTGCCAGAACGGAGGATCCTGCATTTCGCCTAACAACTGCGTTTGCCAGCAAGGATTTACGGGGGAGAGGTGTGAAACAGGTAGGATTTCATTTCGGCTTAGCTCCTGTGTTTCATTTCTTCTCCCTTAAAGAGAGGACAAAGATTTATGAATACCCAGGAAAAAAAAAAAAAAAAACCCACAGTGGAAACTGGGTTTCAGGTGATTAAGGCTGAGCCTGTATTTGTCTTGGCGTATCTGGGATCTTGTTTAGAATGACGTATCACTTTTTGCGCATGGAGCCGTCTGCTGTCAGAGCTCAGACGTAAACAGATGATCTGTAAATGCTGAGTAGCTGCTGGAGTTGTGACTCAAACGCAGATATTGTCCGCTTGAGTCGTCATTTGTGGCTGTGAGCGCTGACGACTTTGTGCATCTCTGTGCTCTCTGGCGAGTAATGGGTCTGCGCCTCGTCCAAAGGCCTCGTAGGGGATTTGTACGGCTTTGGAGCAGAATGGGAATTGTATCATGTCGCAGCCTCCATTAAGCAGCGTGGCATTCTCCCTGTAGCCTAAATACCATGTTTTCATTGCAACAAATCTTACTCCATGAACGTTCCTTTAAAAAAAACAACAAAAAAACAATCGAACCAGCTGAACTTTTTCACGTTTGATCACATTACAACCACAACTTTATTGTGTTTTACATGGCACACCAACAGAAAGTAATAAGTATTGTGAAGTGGAAGGAAAATGCTTAACGGTTTTCAAGATTTTTTTTTACAAATGACCTGATACGTGTGACATACACTTGCATTTAGCCCTCTATTTTTAACACCCCTAAATAAAAACAATCTATAGTCTTTAGAAGTAACGCAATTACCAAATTTTCCAACTTTATGTAATTTATTTTTAGGATACATTCCTAAAAATAAGGGAGTTTGATTAGTCTGCTTTAATCGAACTGTAGTTTGAAACTCCAGGTTGTTTGGAGAGATGTGAACGAGTAATCGAACTCTGATGTGGACCAAAAAGGAAACTATGGCTGGTCAGTTCAATCAAAGGGAACTCTGGTGCATATCTAATTTTCATGTGGACTAGAGACCCATTTAAAGTTTGAAAAACAAAATATATGCATATACTTGAAAACTTTGAAGCCTTTTGTCCACTTTACAGTTAGGTGCTCCTTTGTGCTAACTCGTTAATTGAATCAAATTCAAGTACACGGATGTTTGTAGCTTTAACTTAAACCTGGTTCATGAATACATTTCCAAGGCTTCATACGTTGCATCTCTCCTCCGGTAACCGTGGTGGTGTAAAATAAATACACAAACACTTTTTGTAAAATCCGTGTCAATCTTTAATGGAGTATCTTTCGGGGAGGCAAGTGGCCAAGCTAATGAAAAGTCACGGCTCTTCAGTCAGGGTCTATCTGCGTCCAAATACAGCAGACTGAGCTCTCCTCATTGGTCCAGCTATTGATTGAGTGCCCTTTTTTATGAGGCATCCTTTTTACTGCCCATCTTAAAGTAAATTAATTTCCTCGTAGAGCTGATCCGAGATGATGAGCCAGGAAAGAAAAAGGATGTGAAGTCTATCATCCTCCCCACGTTGGGTTGAGGAAAGTTCTACTAGCCTTATCCCTTATGAATAACGTACTACTTCTGATAATTGGATATGTTTCACCCTCTGTATGGGTTTACATCTCAGCCTGTTTCTCTTTCGGTCTGTTTCGGTCTGCACTGCTGCACTACGTTTCACTGAAAACAGAATTACAGCTGTCCAGCAACAAACCAGCTCAGTTACTGTTTTGGCTGTAGCTGTGTTTCTACATAAAGCATTAACTAGTAAGTTCAGTAGAAAAACCATCGGACTCAACGGTCAGTACATGAATGTGTGACAGCGGGGAGCTCAATTATCGAGACCTTTCTGTGAGTACAGAGTTGTCAACGGTTGGCGTTTGATTAAGGATGCTAGCTAAAGTAAATACCTTTTAGAAAATCACAGCAGCAAGGCAGTTCAAAGGGCTTTACATCATAAAAACACAAAAATACAAAGTCATGAAAGACAACATACAGATAAGGAAAAAACCTGTGATTACTGTACTGCTACCAGAAGATGCCTATATGAAGTGAAAAGACCCCAAAATGTTCGACTGTTAAAACAAAACAAAAAACATAGAGCAATAGCTGAAGTGGTTAGAATTTGCCAGAAAACACAACGACTGGCCCAAACAATAATGACTCAGCATTTTGTGAACTGGCGAAAGCAAAATTGCTCAATTGTATCTAATGTTCCGACAAGACTTCCCCAAATACACCAGTTAGCCAGCAGCAACATGCTGAATGATGTGGAGCGGCCAGACCAACACCTGGACATTAAAAAAGTACAAGTTGTTAAAGTTTTTAAATTGAATGTGTCGTTTCTGGTGAGGAACAAAGCAAAGCAGAGGATTTGTGGAAAGTAGCTCAGTGGCTGAAATCAAATGAGTTTTCTATTTTCAATTTTTGGATTATTTTTGCTATCGTGTTAGTGTTTTAAAGGCAACGTTTCTCCAAACTTTTACGTCTAAGAAGGAGTTTGTCGCCCATCTGCTTTTCTACGAATAGCACTTGTGTATCATTTGACGACTGATGAAGTAGGTTTGATTCAAACTCTCTACGAAGAAAAATCGATCCAAGTCTTCAAATAGCAGGAGCAAGTTCCCATGTAAAAAATGGTGACATGTTAAATCATCTTGTTCCCACACTTAACTCCTTAATGTGCTCGTTTGTTAGGAGAAGGCTAACGCCTCCTCTATTTAAATTCTGCATCTTTTGGTTAAGAGTCCCAAGCAAGTATCTGGTAGTGAAGGTATTATTCACTTTAAATTGCAGCTGCACGATCGTTGCACACAACAGAACTCTCCCATGCATTTTCATGCCTGAAGCGACATGAAGTTTGCCGCCGCGGATGCTGGCGAGAGCATCTCTCCTGCTTCTCCGACAGTCACTCTCATACGTCTCTAGCACTGTGACAACCACTGTCCTGATGTTCCTTCGTTGTGCTTCTAAGCCCCAAGACCATCATCGGGTCCCCAGTGCTACAAGGCTAAGGCCTCTGGCACTGTTGGGGGACTCCATCAGTCATTCATTCTGGAAGAAAGGCTTCTCCGTACTGCTTCCTCAGCATGACAGGAACTCCCAGCGCAGGCCTGTTTCTGCTGCTAGGACGCATGGCGGCTCCAGTTCTAGTAGCAGGAGGCGAGAGCAGCAGTTTGGGAAGAAAAGATGGAGATGTAACGGAGAGACTGACAGATGCAAAATTCGAGGAAGGGTTAGGACAGAGAGGTAGCGATTCGGAAACGGGTAAAAGGAGGTGAAGCGGAATGGATGATACGGAGACGCTGGGTGCGGAGGGGAAAAGCTGACAGATGCGGATCTGGAATGGGATATGCGGAGAGAGGGAGGGAGGGACGGACGGGGTTATTGAGTTTTTCCCTGAATTTGGACGTGGAATGCGGTTGCCCGAAGAGGAGGGAGAGGAGAAGCAGAGCTCGCCGGATGAACATGGAAAAGCTTTCACTAGGTTTTCAGGCTCCCCGCCCGCAGGACCCTGTGAGCTTTTAGAGGCCTCCCCAGGGACTCCGCCGCCCCTGCTGCCACAGCATTAGAGTGACGGCCTGTCACAAGCTGCCGAACGATGACGACGAAGCATCCCCGCGCTCACACGTACCTGCGGTCCTCACGCACATCATCAACCTGCCGCCTGATTTCCGATCGTCACACGTCCGTGTGTAATTGGGCGCACGCTCTTAGCGTAATTGAGCATGTCTATTTCTCTGCCGCTGAGAGGGACGGCGCTGTTCAGCTTGGGTCTGCTCGTGTCTTCTGGTGACAATGTGTGTGTGCGTGTGCGTGTGTGTG
>NW_015113848.1:177984-192631 GCF_001443285.1 Poecilia latipinna | reverse complement strand
TGCTGCAACTTTGGTCCCCAATTTGCCAGAATCCACTGGACTATCTGGTGCCTCAGCTTCATCTGCTTATTTCTGATCTGGTTGGATGAAACCGCCACACATCTTTTGAGAGAGCATACATATACTTCTACGACTTCTTCTGCAGCCCACTCTCTTGGGAATGAATGAATGAATACATTTTCAGCTCTTTCACGCAGTGCTTTGTCTTAGCTGGACATAATTTAACTGTAGCTCTGTTTTGACCTTATTTTTTGTATTTCTAAGCGTCAGCAGAACGTAGTGGTCAGACAAGTGATGCAGTGAATTGCTTCCTTTAACCACTGCTATGTTTTACCAAACAGTTTATTTCTTGGTGTATTATGATAAGTTATTCTTGATGTATGGGATTTTTTTTTTTACACATTTGTTTTATCTTGAAGGTCAGAGCACAGGGAGAGAAATGAGCTCGGGGAATTTGCAAGAGTATCATCACCCCCGTCCCATGCACAGCCCTCCCCCCCTGCGTCGAGCCAGCCTCCCTCTTCTTCCTCCTGTGTTCAACTCTGTCACACTGACTCAGTCTCTGCTCAACACCCCAGCCCAAACCCCACCTCTGTTTCTCGACGCTCTGGAGAGCGGTGCCTCGTTGGCTCATTACGACACCCAGTCTCACCAGAATGATACCAGGTAAGTTTAAAACTCAGTAAACTGTGTTACGAGTACCAGAGAATAATTCAAAGATGAAGAAGTGCAACAACTGACAGGGAGACTGAGCGTAGGCAGAGAGGGATCCTGTGAAATGATGATGGCTCACACAGAGACGGTTGTACGAGAGAGTGGGTGACAGCTGGTGGTCTGAAATATTTCAGACGTCACGCTGCGAGACTGTTGTAGTTAATAAATTGATTTGAATAAAGACAGCTTTGTTTTACAGCAGCTAGAGATTTCACCAATGAAATGGGGAAACTCAAAATGCAACACAGAGCAAGACCCACTTTGAAAAATATGTAAGCAATCAGTTGACTCTAATCACATTTATATATGATGGAACTAGGAAAAGACAGGATTTTGAAAGGCTGGATTGTGTTTTGTTTTTACTTTAAGTGAATGTATAAAGAATATGCTGTTGCTGCTCTGGGGTGGTGAGGGAAAAAACGTCAACAAAAATAATATATTGGGACAAATCTGAGAACCTCCAACATTAGCCCCAAACATCACCTGCCAGGTTGTGAAAACTGTAGATGCTGAGCTGACAGTTTCTTGGACTGATGGTACTGGGAGCTTAAACCTCACAGTGCCTTGTCAGCAGCATCCAGTTAAACCTCTTGTGTAGCTCTCAGTGGATATATACCTATATTTGTTAATGTGTCTTTTGTGATTCCTGCAGCTCACTCTTTGACTTTGCGGAGAAGCTGAGCCAGCAGAGCAGCTCGTTGTCTTATCAGCTTCAAAACTCCTTTCCAACCAGCCAGCATCAGCCTCAAACATCTGTACCCCACATGGCCTACCTTACTCCATCGCCCTACCTCACCCCCAACCCTCCAGACTCCAACCCTACCTCCTACCTGACGTTTGCACCTGGAGGAAGCTCGGCTGGACTGGTCACGTACTCAACAGGTGGTCACACCTACTTTCAGTCCCAGAGGACCGGACAG
Source organism: Poecilia latipinna (assembly GCF_001443285.1). Taxonomy (NCBI): domain Eukaryota; kingdom Metazoa; phylum Chordata; class Actinopteri; order Cyprinodontiformes; family Poeciliidae; genus Poecilia; species Poecilia latipinna. The sequence goes on along the minus strand of NW_015113848.1, from coordinate 190,997 downwards.
ATCCTGCTGCAGCCAGCCGGCCACCATGGTGAGACACTGGGACGAGACCCAAGCTGTTTGGAAATTCATTAAATGTGTAGCATAGAATAAGCATGCATTTAGTTGTCTTCAGCCTCTGAATCCTCGCTGAATTGAAAGCAGCATTAAGGAAATCTCACTCAATTAAATGCAGTAATTGCTCAGAGCTGCAGATTGTGTTTGCTGTTCGTCACTACAAATAATCTTTGGAAATTCTTGCTGCTGAGAAGGGTTGGTGCCCGCATGATGGATAATCTGCACATCTGTGAATGCACTGAGATGCGGGCTGTAGAGCAACATATGGTCCTGCACCTGTAACCAATCTAAATAAGCTGAGATTAGTCAAAAATGTGCCTGAGAAAGCTTTGATTACGTGGGCAGCTGAATAACAATAATAATTTCAGTATATTTTGGAAGTTTGTCTTCATTTTCCTCATTCTTGCAGGATTAAAATATATTATTTCAGCTAGAAAATCTGAAAATCTGAGAAAGAGAAACCACATACACACATAATCAGTGTTTTGTCAAAATCAAAAGATCTGCATCCGGATGTTTCTGTTTGCAAGTTATTCAATCATTATTCAATCATGTTCAAAGACTATATTTCATTTTCAATTTAATAGCTATTCCAGGGATTATGATCAGTCAATTCAAAGCCCTTTTTCTGACTCTGTTCATAAGTTTGGCATTAATAACAATAGGACATTCAGATACTGTATATATTCTGGTTCTTCATACATTTGCTGAACATACCAATGAACTGATGCAGCAATGGTTCATAAATGAATGACGCTTTAACTTGGTTTTAAAGGATCTGTAATTATGTAACATAATTCAGTCCAGGTTGATTAGTTTATATACTTTTCTCATTGGAAACTGGTTCTAATGCCAAAAAGCATTGAAAATGATCCTGTTTTGTGTTTTCTGAAATATAAGATATTTCTTAAAAGCTATTTCTCCTCATTGACTAAATTCAAATGTGCTGCTCCCTGACTGCATGGCGCTCTGGGCAAGGAGCAGGAATGAGTCTCGAAAAAGAAGAACTGCGTAATTTATAATCAGACAGGTTTTGTGTTGGTCTTTGGGATCTGTGTGCACATCACCATGGAGGATAAAATGTATGACAAGAGTGGCAGATGAGAATGATGAAGCTGGCTGACAGCTGCAGTGCAGTAAGACGTTTGTGCGAACCAGCAGCAGCTGTTGGGCTTAATGAGAGATTTGGGATGAGAAAGAGAAAAAGATACGATGGGAACTGAATAAGGAGTAGCATCCAGAGCAAGTCGGTTCATCTGAGCTGCTTTTCAGGGCTTGACTCTTCATCTTTTGGTGTTTCCATGGTGGGTAATGGCAGGTAGATGGTCCCTCTTTTCTGGACATAGTTTCAATCAATCAAAAGTTTGGACACACCGGAAGCTGACCAAACCTTTCCAACCAGCATAGAAAACAATTATTGCTATTCTGTTAATTTTTTTTATTTTTTTTACTTTATTTAAATAATTGTGATACTTCTAAGCCTGGATAGCTCTTCTCATTTTTAGCGTACATTGAAAGTCTTCTCCAGGTCCGTAACCCAGAGGGAATGCTGATACATCAGCAATGAACTCTTCCTCTCAGAAAGCACTTACACTGCAACTGTTTCCCACAACCGTACCATGTTGTGGGAAACGATTCCATGAAACGGTTTAATAGAAATTCCTGCTCTTGGTGTTTTTTTTTTCCTCAATTAAAAGCTTATTTGCTGTAGTTTTTTAATTGTTTTTCTTTTCCCTCTGCCAGGTGGGGTGGCATCGTACCAGTCGTATCCGTGGAGTAACTTGTACAGTCAGCCAGGTGTCCACCAGCGCACCCAGTGTCCCTCCACCTACTCGGCCAGCTTGGGATCCGTTCGAGACCACCAGACCCCCTCTACCTCCAGCCTGCCTGTCCATCCTGGCTTTCAGGTGGGGGAGCTTAACCCTTCACATACAAACTTGCAGCAAGCAGCAGAGACCCAGTCACACGTTCCCGCTGGCACCGCCATCCTCCCACCAGTGTCCACTCTGCGACCCTCCTGTCTCAGAGCTGAGATTACTCCGACCAGTTCTTCATCGCTGCTTCCCTCTCAGGTCAACTCCACGTCTCCTCAAAGCCCTACATCACCCTCTTGTGTTAAATTGGAGTATGACAGCCCTCGAGAGATTCACAGTCACTTCCACTGTGATTTCTCCCCAATACAGTTTTGAATCTGTGTTTGAGTTTGCCTTGTGTGTAAATAGTGTAACATTTTTGTATATTTTGTATTATTAATATATCTTCTGAGTGGAAATGTTTGTATCTTAATACTCCGATGGGCTGTGAAAAAGCTCAGCTCCAATAAATGCAAATGGAAAGGTTCATTTTATTTGCTTAAATTGCATTTAAAGCAGATTATCTGCTAACAAATCATATATATTTTTATACAAGACAGTTTTGTTTTAGACCTTAAGTGCACAACTTGGTTCTTAACCTGTAAATCTTAGCAAGCATGCCCAAGTTTTTATCTTGGGTATCGTAAAGGCAGATTGATGCTGAGCTAGGACATGCTAAAAAAAAAAAAGAAAGGAAGGTGTAAACAAATACAAAAGGAAAACCTTATTTAGTAACGTTTTTATTTTATTCAGGTTTAAAATAAGATGTAGGATTGTTCAATGCCCATTTTTGAAAGTTTACATAATGGAGTGAGGCGAAGTGGTTGGTAAAAAATAAGTTATTTTGTAGAAGTAAATACAGTTTTTGTATAAACGATGAAGCCCTGGTATAGCTTTCTTGTCTCCACAAGTAAACTCTGTTTTCTTTATTTACTATGTAAATTTCTCAAACCTGGAGCCTTTAACCCAGTGGCTACAATCTTATGGGTTTCTATACATGAAGTCTGACAGCATCACAATTTATCCATTTAATTTCATACGTCCCTGAAATTAAATGGATAAATTGAATGATTTCAGTGACCATAACGGGTAAAATCAAATTTTTGTTTTATTGTGTAACTATATTTCTGCAGCAGCTCTAATATACATTGAACAACAATTAGAAACACAACCATGTCGCTTTCAGTCTGCCTCACTTTGAGTTTAAATGTTCTTAAAAAAAGAAATCAGGAAATTTGTTCCCTTCTGTTATATTATCACAATAATTTTAGCCAGTGAAACACTACCACGATTCACTTCACTGGAATTTTATTGAAAAATCCCATGTGATTTTTCATGGGAAAGTAGGTATTCCTGAATACCTACTTTGCAGTAAGAGTTGAATAATTTTAGATGCATCTGCTTTTGAAACTGCTAAAACATGAACAGGTGCCAAAAATGTTGCTTTGAGTTCAGAACTGTGCAGATTCTGGTGAAGTCAAATATCCACAAGTTCTGGCTTATAAGTGGCAAGTCAGTGTTTGCTGTTGCCTTAAAAAATGTTGAATGTTTAATGAGCCCTTATAGTTTCTGCCACCTGGGTATTTCAGGAAATTACACACAGTCAGGAACCCTGATAAAACTTTCCACCCCATCCAAAGTATTTCCTGCCAACGTCCAGGTGCCAGACACAACCTCGTCTTGCCCCGTCCCGTCAAGCTGGCATTTGTCAAGAAATAACTTTTACTGAAGTCATCAGTAGGTAGAAAGTGACAGTTATAGGTCTGACTTTTAGTCATTAAATAGTTTTTGTCAAAATTCATTGAGAAATGAATGTTGTTGCTAATTCTGACAGATCAGTTTGATCTAAATATACAGTCTTCCTATCCCATATTATGATTGACCACACAGACAGTATCCACTAATTTTGGCTAAGAATATGTTCATGTGTGTAAAGTCAAGGAAACTTAATAGATTAGTTTTTATATAAATGCAAAGACGATTCAGTAATTAAAACAGTGTTTTTGCTTGATTCTCCAGTAAGGTTAAAAATAAAGTCAATGTTCAGAAGGTGTTCCCTCGATACTTCAGCTTGTTGAATTTGTATCAGTTCTCCGAGGGTCGTGAACTCTTTTTCAAAAATCCTGAATGTTCTCAGAAATAAGTCCATTTTCTCCTGATGGCAAAAATGAGAAGAGATCTGGTGCCAGATCAGTAGAATACCTAATTCTGGGTGCTATACAAACTAATAAAATGTGAGTTAGAAAACTAATCTCATCAATTTATTTAAAAAACATAATTAAAAATGCTTTTCAGGTCATTATAACAACACAGGAGGTTTAAAAACTACACTTGTCGTTTATTGTGAGGACAGATCAGGTCAGGCAGGAGAGCATGATGTGCTTAGAAATACTTGTATATTATAAAATGTGAAAAACTGGGTATTTGTTTCAGACCTTTTAGCAGCATGCAACTTCATCTTGCCTACAACCAAACCCCACCAGTGGGCACTGTGTAGTCGTATGCAAAAATCCTGGACTCTTGATTAGCAGGGTGGTTTTGAGAGACGTCTCCTCACTGGAGAAGAGAAGTTGGTGGGATATGCGACTAATCCGACGCAGTGAAATATGGACGGAGCCGTCGCTGGAACTGAGGCATCCCAGACAGTCGTAGATATACAGGCCTGATCCTTAATCTGTGTTGCCATCTGCTGTGTTTGCACACAAACTGCACTTTCTGCTCTGTTTAATCTTAGTATGCAAGGCAGTAACAGGAGCATGTGGAAATCAAATCCCTGTATGAATCTCTGCCTCTGAAACAGCTGAAAACATTTTCCCTCAGACTGGAATTAAAAAGAAAAAAAAAAAAAAAACATTTGGGGAATAGAGTGCCAGGTTTTCTCCCAGCAGTGCGAGTAAAACAAAAAAAGTTTCTTGTTGGAGCTCCACTTAATATTCTATGTTCATAGCTCTCCAATAACACAGAGCTTAGATGACAGAGGAGGAAAGAGAAAGGACTATTTGATGAGGAGGTGGCAGTAGGGACCAAAGGGGGAGTTCGTAAAGAAGATAACAGGAGCAAAGGCAGTGAGTTGGCCTGGGAACAAGGGAGGAGAACTGGGATGAGCTGTTGCTAAGGGACGAGAGGAGGACATTGGGTGGACTCTGCCAGCCGGCGTGGGAGGGAGACAACGGTGGAGGGGATGAAGAGAGAGAGAGAGAGTGTGCGTTGGTGGAACAGGGGGGATCTGGGGATGAACAGAACTGTTGGTTATGTAAGAGTCGTATTTGGGTTTTAAATGAACCTCTCTCTTTCTTCCTGCATGCTGGCTGCGGAGCTGTTATAGTTGGCAGGGGAAGGGCAGCACAAACACGCAAATTCACACATGCATAAAAATTTCTCCTGTACAGAAACACACTTGAGCGCGCACACGCGCCACACACACACACACACACACACACACACACACACACCCCGCTTCTCTTTCTGAACGAAGAGTGAGAGCTCTGTTCAGACGTTCTGCAGTGATGTTTTCGCTCGGGATCGTATTTTACTTCAAGGTGAAGTCTGACACACTACACGTCTTCTTTTGGTGTGTGCCTACTCAAACTGCTTCATATTCATGTGTCATGTGACTGAGGCGAGCTTCATGTAATTAATTTTTCCAGGACTTCCCTCGTGTGAACAAAGGAAGCTCAGAGCACAGCTGTCTTTGAGGATGTGTGTGTGTGTGGGAGCACAGGTATGGGATGCTTCGGTCCAGCCCGCTCCCCACCATGTCAATATTTGCTCAGAATTCTGAGATTTGAAGAAAGGCAACTTGTTTCAATATTTATGGATGTGGTCAAAAACATGAAATCCTCCCAGTCTTCCCAAACTTTGCGACAGTGCAAACGAGCATGCGGCCTGACGGTTAAATCAAATACTGGGGTTTATTGAAAGTGGTGCACAAAGTTTATTAATATAACAGATTGAAAGCAAAGAGGTTGGTTACAGAATAAGGAGACAAACATTGATCAATTTAAAAATAAAGGCAAACGGCACAAAATATCTCACCTCACTGTTGATGGTAAATATTTCTGTTTTGCTGTGGACCAAAAAATGCGTGGTGCCACACAGCGAGGCTCTGATGGAGTCGTTTGACTCACACTGGTTTCCACTCATATGCAAATAAACCGGCAAAACTATTGTGAGGAATACTTTCTGAAATCAAACAGGCCAGAATGGTTTGCTTTGGCAGAGAAAAGAGGCATTACAGGAACATTTCCTTTTTCTGGAAAAAAAAACAAACAGCAAACACGCCAAATATGCATGCTGGATAAAAGTAAATAAACAGGTGAAACAGTGACTTCCAGTAAGGATTGGTTTCGAAATCATTTTAAAGTCCCATAGAAAAATACTTAAATATATTTATCACATCAACATATCTCAATATATTTTGTCAAATTTTTTTTTGGTAAACCAACAAAAAGTACATGAAGAAAGAAAATGACATAACATTTTCTTAAAATCTGAAAAGTCTTGCATGCATTTGTACATTATTCACTTTTAGCAACAATACCCCTAAAAAAAAAAAGCAAGTGCAGCAAATTTCCTTCCTAATTAGGAAACAGCATCCTGACAACCCAGAAAAATGGCCAATAGGTCAGAAAGGGTAGGTCGTAAACCTGTTCAGTGTCTTTACTGAAAATGTAAAGAGTATTAAAAAACTTAAAACCTGATGAAACAGCTGTCAACTCGGCAAAGGAGAGGGTTGATTTTTTTCCTTCAATGTCCCTTCTGGGGCTCCGTACAAATGCATCGATTTTATAGAAATTAACTGGAACCCAGTAACTGTGGTGCTGGTGGATTTTTTATTTTTATTTTTTTTAAACAATTATTTCTTAATTTCCCTAATGAAAAACCAGATGTGTGGACTGAAGTCATGTGACTTAGAATCAAGTTGAACTCGAGTCGCAAATATAACGATAGTGGAAAAAGTGACACAAGTGCTGCCAACGATCATTACCTATCTGTTAAAAATGTTTAGGTATTACCCAAAATTTTCAGTTGTACCAGAAATTAAATCGGTACATCCACAACAAATTTTCAAAGGTCTTTGAATTAAAACATAGTTTTGAAACGGGTCTGTATTTATTTTAGAATAGTCCAAGTTGGGTTTCTCTAACAGCCAGAGGTCCGTACTAATTATATCTACTGTAGTAGAGCATAAGGATGAAAACTGTCCAATAGATCATCTTTAAAAAAACAAAAAAAAAAAAAAAAACATTTATTAATAAATTCAACATAGAATGAATTTAAAAAGTATTATTTGCAGAACTGGTCGTCGGATATGAAATTTTAAATACTCAAATGACTCAAAATTGAAACTCTTATTGTTTGCTATATAAGACACTGACGGATGGAGGTAGAACGTCTTGTTTGGGTTCAGTTCAATCTGCCAAGATGACAAAATTACATAACCACAGGTGTTTGTGTGCATGTGTGTGTTTTTTCCTACCCCCTTGAATACACTTATACAAATAACTGTGTGTGTTATTCTGTCTAAGGCATAAAAAAACCCCCCTTCGCCCCAAAGATGACATGAAGTCCCAGAAAAAAACATGTCGCCTATTTCATCCTGAACCCATCATCACGCTTCACACGTAGCGTTTCCAGTTAGCCCTGCTGCTCATTCAGGAGAAAATGTGTTCAGGTAGTTCCTGTACTGTACAGGCCGCTCCCCTCAATTGCGGCTTGTTCGTGGTGTGTGTGTGAGGAGGTGGTGGTCGCAGTGGAGGGGAGGGGAGGGTGGCGTTACGGAGGAATGCAGAGTAGAGAGGGTAGGGAGGAGTGGGACGTTGAAGGGAAAAGAGGGGTCTCTGTTTTAGATTAGTGAGATTAAAGAAGTGTATATGAGCTTCTTGATGAAAGTGTGTTTTTATAGTGTGTTTGCTCCACTGGGGCCCTTGCCCTGCTGACACTAGACAGAAGTCAACGCAGGGCTCAAAGAAAAGTCTGATTAGTTTAATTTGTAATCTTGAATTTTTTCTTTTTACCTGTTTTAGGGGTACAACAGATTTAACTAGTGATGAAGTTTATTGAATATTTTTTCGACCGATGGAAAAACGACAGAAGTTCACAAAACGGTGGTCATTACATACTGTACTCAGCAGACAGGAAGTAGCTTGTACTTTTGAATTTGAACAGAAACTCACACACACACACACCCGTCATGCAGAACGGCGGGAACACTGCAGGCTGTGTGCGATGGCTCTCGTTCACTTCCGTCCCACAAACGTGTGTTTGCTATACGAGTGAACATGGGGAGAAAAGAGGAATTCATGTTGGTGTTTATTTGAGCTTCGGCCAAATCCAACCTGAAGCTGCAGAGCTGGCGCTCACGCTGTGCACCAAACCCCAGTTGGTCCTGCACCCCCAGCTAGACACACACACACTCACGCAGACACACACACACATAGACACACATCTCCTGCTGTACACACGTTTACCTGGACATCCTAGCCATATCAAGGTGTTTGTATTTCCTTGCCCACCATTTAGGTCCTTCCCGGGCAGGTATTTCCCTTCCTTTCCCGCACACACAACACACACACACACACGTACCCACACTGTAGCTGTGGAGAAGTGGGGGGGGTGCTGTTTGTGGGCAGAGTGTATGAAGCTCTTGCATTGATAACCTGCAGCTCAGCCTCACTCGGTCTCACTTTGTGGCTGTCCCCATCACCTGGAGCGTCCTCCGGCCCATTCTGTCTCCTTTCTGCTTCTCACTGCTGGACCGTCTGTGGCCGCGCTCGGACCCCCTGCCTTTCACCATGACGCCCACCGTGCCGCTTTTCCTGCTGCTGCTCAGCCTTATCGGAGCTCAGGCCACCTTTGATCAGCGTATGGCCGCCGCTATGGGTAAGAGTGACCTTTTAACCCCTGAAGCCTAACTCAAAACCCCAGATGAGATCCAACACTGGACTCTAATTCTGAAAAGATCTGAATCAATTTCCTTGTCGTACTTTCTCAGACTTTAAACCATGCATAATATAGTTTGAAAAAAATATTTGTGCAAAAGTGTCAAAATATCACTAACTTAGATCAATACTAAGACTATACTGAAAAATAAACCTTTTTTTCTTTTTTCATTCACATATATATGTGGGTGTTTGTGTGAATGAAAGAGTTTAACTATATAACTAAGAAAAGCTACAGAATAATCACAATTAAAAGAGAAAACAAGTTCAGTTATTGTGATTGAAATGAGATTGAATAAAATTATGTCAATATGCTGATTCTGCTGTGGTTGGTTGTGTAAATTTATCAGGGTTTCTTCAGGTTTCACTCATTTTGATTTAAGAGCTTTAGAGAATCATCGTTATTTATTTAGCCTAAGTAAGTTAACCTCATATAATTATGTTGCTTAAATACTTAAGCAAGTCAAATACAACTTTGTTTATTCAAGATGATATTTTTCCAACTCTGGCATGCAATTCACACGTAACCTACCCAATTTCTTCACCTCAGTATACAGCTTTGTAACAGATACACAGGTTTTTCACCAGCTATCAAAAATCCTGAATTACAGCCTTGGTAGATATAGACTTTATTATAAATTAGTAGTTGTAATATTAAATATTCAAATCAGTTTCAACATAAGCTGACCTATGGTACTATGAAGAAAAGTAAGTATAAAAATGTAGGCGAAAGTATTTGGGATTTAGTTCAAAGATTGAAAATCTGGATGTATTTTTTTTTTCCAAGCCTAAAATTTGGATAATACAGATTATTAAAGTTGTATAGGCAGTTTTAGTTTCTATATCCATATTTTCTGTTGGCATTTGCTCATTTAAATACTTTTGTAAATCATGTGTGGTGCTTGGAAGTTGTGGGTGACAGTTATAAAGTTTGGAAAATGTGTGAAAACAGTGTGGCACTTGAGGGTAGAGTGTATTTGTCTATTTTTAGGGTGAAAGCTTTAGATTTAAAAAATATAAATAAATAAATAAAAGCTGTAACAGAAGGAAATGTGAAAGTTGAGATTGAAAACAAGAGTGAGCCTGTGTTTAGTTTAGACCCACCCAGTATTTACTTTTGGGGTCCATTTAGATGGGAAATTGGCAGCAAAAGATTGGATTATTATATAATAGTGCCGTGTTATTTGCCTACATAGATTTGACGCTGGACAACTTTGGGTAAACAGTGGAACCCATATAAATGTGCATCTTTAGCAGAGTTTCTTAATACCCATTAGAGACAGAGTTAAGACCTACATAGAGAGTCCAATTGGCTCTTCTGGAATGGGCCGTGCTTTGTCAGCCCAAATGGACACTATGTACAAAACCCCATTGTGAGCCCAGACCCAATTAGTATTTATCCAAACCGAGCACATGTTGGCTGGAGAAAGGCCCAAAATCTCTTTGGTCGCGCTAAAAAGCTGCGTTTAATACAGAAAATCATGAATCAGCTTTTACTTCATTTTTGATCTCTAAAAGTAGATATCTTGCTGTTTTTCTGCCCAATCTTTCCTCCATTTCTGCCTCCGTCTTTCCATCTCTGAAGCCGAGTCGTCTCTGTTTCCACTCACTTCCTCATACATACATTTCGGCAGCCTCCGTCCCCTCGCCCATCCATTCTCACTGCCTTCTTTCTCCTCTCGCCTCCTCCCACAATTCTCCACCCATCTCTGCTTTTTAATCTAATAGCCCTTTATCATTAAACGCTGTAATTCTGTTTTTATTTTTCTTAGAAATATCACAAATGTAAACATATAGTACATGAAAAATAATTCTGGTTGCTTCCATGTGCAGTGGCAGGTCTGTGCAAAACCCGTCCCACGGACCTCGTGTTCATCGTAGACAGCAGTCGTAGCGTTCGCCCTTCAGAGTTTGAGCAGGTGAAGGTTTTCCTGACAAACGTCATCAACGGGCTGAACGTCGGACCCAACGCCACCCGAGTCGGAGTCGTTAATTACGCCAGCCGTGTCAAGAATGAGGTAGAGATTGGTTCCCAACAGCTTGACAGATCTTGCATAGTGTGGAAGTTGATTATTTATGAAGTATGGAAAAATGAGCGTGGAGAAGTGTTTGAGTTTCCAGACTTTAGATGTTAAGTTATCTGAAAGACACAAATCTGATTTATATTTATAAGATGGTATTTATCTTTTGCTGAATGAGCACATCAGTAAATATTTCGTTTCTTTTTTGGCTTTTGGAGTTTTATTTTTGTCCAAGTCTGGAAAAGTTAAGACACATGAAAACTGAGTTTCCAGATTGTGAAGTCTAAGCTTACGCTGGACCTAAATTGTTGATTTGGTTTAGCATTGTGCATAATTTGAAGAAAACACATATTCTCAAATGTTCATAAGGTCATAAAAATATTTACAGAAAAATCTTGATACTTGAGTCATAGAAATTTCTAAAAATGGAAATGTTGCCCTCGTCTCTCGTTGTCATTGCCGATCTGTAGGTGTCTATGAAGACTCACCGTACCAAAATTGCTCTGGTCAAGGCTGTGAGCAAAATCGAGCCTCTTTCCACTGGAACGATGACTGGATCGGCCATCCAGTTCGCCCTGAACGTGGCCTTCAGTGAGGCAGAGGGAGCTCGGGCCAAATCTCCTGATGTCAGCAAGGTCCGGCGTAGATTTAAGAACCATTCTCCAATCCTGGTGGGCTGCTTACTCATATTAAACAATTTTGCTTCCACAGGTTGCCATCATCGTGACAGACGGGCGTCCGCAGGACAACGTGAAGGACGTGGCACAGCGTGCGCGTGACGCAGGCATTGAAATTTTCTCCATCGGTGTGGGACGTGTGGACATGACCACCCTCAGGCAGATGGCCAGCGAGCCTCTGGATGACCATGTGGACTATGTGGAGAGCTACAGCGTCATTGAGAAGCTCACCAAGAAGTTTCAGGAGGCCTTCTGTGGTAAGATGAGAGAGCCACCCATGTTTACAGTAAGAGGAGGGATTAGTCAAGCACAAATGAAAGAGAAGTTAGACCGCTACTATCCGTGTCTTCATCACAGTGGAGAAGTTTCTGCTGGCCCCTTTGCACAGAGGGTAAGATGTCAGGACTATCATCTTTTATTCCAATTTATTGTGTCCTCTCTTTTGTCCTCTGCGCCTCCTCGCCAAGACTCAAATAATGGATGGGCTAATTTCACCCATTCATATCAAACCTCCTTAAAATTCCCGCTTCATGAGGACATTAGGGCAGAAACAATCTCTTGGAAGGAGATTTGCTCCTGTTCCTCTCTCAACTCTCTCATAATCGAGGAGCGAGACTGATCCATCTGTAATTACCGATTTATTAGTGACAATCATTAAAACTGAATTAGCGACGCCCTTCGGGCGGTCTCGGCCTGCGATAGTATCCAGGGCTTTGTGCTGCTCGCTCTATGGAAGCCCGTCTTATTGCAGACGTTTCTTCCAAGGGCAGAGCTGCATGACGGCACTTTTACTTCATAATGGAGACAAATGTGTACAACACAAAGAAATTAGCACAACATATTTAAAAAGTCATGCTGCGCCAGCCTTTTCCACCTATTGTTTTAAAGATCCACTGGAAATATGCATAATTTCCTTCACATGTTAAAGGGATAGTTTGTTCTTTTTGAAGTGGAGCTATGTGGTGTACATACATGAGCAGTTAATGACTGATCTGTAGCAGGCAACAATCTGTCTGGCCCCAAAAATGAATCTCCTTTAAGAGTTAGCTTAAGAGAGATGGAAAGAAGTTCAAAGAAAATCACTCATGGGCTAAATGCCTCAGTTTTATGACTTATGGTTTATACTTGGGTATGAAATTAAACTACAAAGTGACAAAATAGCAAAGTAATAGTAAATGGTAACTTCACCAATGCCAAGCATAGTTAGCTTTGCTAAGTATGCTAATGGTACCAGAATAGGGCCAAATACTATTTTTTGATTACCATATTTTCCGCACTGTCAGGCGCACCTAAAAACCTTCAATTTCCTCAAAAGCCGACAGTGCGCCTTATAATCCAGTGCGCCTTATATATGGACCAATATTGAGCCACAACAGGTCTAGCAACTACGGTAAGCAGCCGCAGACTTCATTTTCCCCGTAGAAGAAGCGTGCGCGGTGCATGTTGGGATAGTTGTCAGAACGCTGG
>NW_015113848.1:146011-173059 GCF_001443285.1 Poecilia latipinna | reverse complement strand
GTGAAATTGAGTTTGACACCCCTGCTTTATGTCAACAAAGTTGCTTTAGACATTCATCCTTGAGTAAAGCTCCATCTAGTGGATGCATAACGTAACTCCAGCCTCTACTGTAGCATCTATTCTATGCGCCTTATAATGCAGTGCGCCTAATATATGAAAAACGTTTTAAAATAGGTCATTTATTGAAGTTGCGCTTTATAAGCCGGTGCATCTTATAGTACGGAAAATACGGTACATATGGCAAAGACCATCTTGCAATATTTTGGGCTATCCATAAGAAACCACTCTGGTGTCTCTTGCAGTAAAGACATTGACTACTCATGGACACTCTTCAAAACCTTGCTTAAGAACAAATCCACAAAGCGTAATATCCCTTTTGAATGACTGCAGATTGCAGTGGATCATTAAAAGGCTTGCTGAAATTCAAACTGACATAGTTTTTTTTTTTTTTTTACCTCCTAACCCTAATCAACAACTCCCGTGTGTGTGCTTGCACCTTTCTGTATGGTGATGTGTGCACTGTGTTCTGTGCACACACACACACACACACACACACAGTGTCAGATCTGTGTGCCACTGGGGATCACGACTGTCAACAGGTATGCATCAGCACCCCAGGATCATACAAGTGTGCCTGCAAAGATGGCTTTACCTTAAACAACGATGGTCGCACTTGCAGTGGTGAGTGTGTGTGTCTGAACGCATTTGTGCCAGCTTAATATAACTACAATTCGATTAAGATTATCCTTTCGATGTATTTTCTGCTATTAGCACCTTGCGGCAATGCTGCGATAGATGCAGTATTTGTGATTGATGGCTCAAAAAGTGTGCGTCCCGAGAATTTTGAACTGGTCAAGAAGTGGATCAACCAGATCATTGACAAACTGGAAGTCTCTGAAAAAAATGCTCATGTTGGTCTTGTGCAGTACTCCAGCACTGTCAAAACGGTAAGCTTCAGTTTTCACTCTCAGTGTTGCCACAAGCCATTAATTTCCCTCTCATTTCGAGATTCTACTTTTGTTAACACACAGGAGTTTCCCCTGGGCCAATACAACAACAAGAAAGCACTGAAAGAGGCTGTGAAGAAGATGGACTACATGGAGAGGGGAACCATGACAGGCCTGGCTCTACACCACACGGCTGATAATGTCTTTAACATCGCTCAGGGTGCCCGGCCTGGAGTGCAAAAAGTCGCCATTGTGTTTACCGATGGACGCAGCCAGGACTACATTGGAGATGCGGCTAAGAAGGCAAAGAACCTTGGTAAGACAGAGGAAAAAGAAATCTACTTAATATATTGGGGTTGAAAGGTGAAGTGAAAAGTAATGCTAGACTGTGTTTGTGCTTCACAGGTTTGGAGATGTACGCTGTTGGAGTGGGCAATGCATTGGAGAGTGAGCTAAAACAGATTGCCTCTGAGCCAATTGGAGATCATTACTTCTACACAGCTGACTTCAAGGCAATGAGCGAGATTGCCAAGAAGCTACAAATTAACAAATGTAATGATAGTTACCAAAAAAGACAAGCTGAACAAGTATTTATATTACAAGAAAAGCAAAGATTAACCCTGTACTTTAATCCCACAGGTGAGGACCCTTGTGAGTGCGACAGTCTTGTAAAATTCCAGAAGAAAGTAGAGGATGCCCTACAAGCACTAAACAAAAAATATATCCTTTATGGTGATTGAGAGTGGAAAAATCTGTGTTGTGTGTTTGGGAACACTTTTTAGTAGCAATGCACCAAGAATTTCACTGTTTGTTGGAAAACCAAAAATCTTGTCTTTTTCCCATTAGTGAATGGAACGTACCAAGTACTATTGGATTGTAATAACGTCAATAATCTTTAGTGTGGTAGCTGTTACAGAGGAAAGGAGAATGTAACTGAGCAATTTTCATTTTGGAGTGAGGTATTTGATAATAAATATCTCAATAATAATAATAAAGTCAGAGGAAGCAGAGATATGTAAGCAACTGTAGTGTCATGTTGAAACATGTTTGCTTTACATTCAGGCTGTAAGAGAGAGTACGAGAGTGCAACGCTATCGGTGGATAACAGGAAGGCGGAACATATTACAACAAAGTTGCAGTTTTATCCTTTTGAAATTTCAATATCTGTTTGGCATCAACCATAGTGGATTTGGTGGCCTTTTGGAAGTCTCCAAGTTTAGGCAAGAGTTTTCTGCCTTCAGGTAATGCTCATAACTGTTCTTTAAAAGAAGCTAGCTGTGCTATAACAGTGCTAATCTCTAATGTCAGATGCTAAAGACAGTGTGTGAGCTCCATAATCATGTTGCCTTTGTTTCAAAATACTAAAACCCTGTTTTACAAAACATACTCTCTCACTTAATAGTCTGACATCACTCCTACTCCTATTGGGAATAATTAATGATTGTAATAATGAGTCAGATGTCTGTGTTATTGACTGTCTCTGTTTCTGCCCTTAACAACATCTTACTAGAGAGTATGTCGAAGAGGATTGCCTTGCTGGAGAACAAAATTGTTTGAAGACTCCCATGCAACTCCTCTCTTATGGCTCTGCACACTCACCATGTTGCGTTCAGTAAAATACTCAAGTATATGAATCCAAACTTCTGCTTGTGCGCTGAACTCTCCAAATTCTTCCAATCAACTCTTGCCAAATCTATCACTGATTTTTCTCCAACTCTCCTGGGACACAGGATTACCATGGGGGGAACAAGCCTTTATATGTGCATGTTCTCTGTAGGTTGCTCTCCAAAGCCGGCCTGTGTGCTAATAAAAGTCTTCCCTCATAGGGAAACGGTGATGGTTAACTAAATGTTTTTTTTTTTCTTTGTCACTGCCGGAAACGACCTCTGCCAAGTCAAATGATGCAGCTTCATCACCTTTGCTTCTCTGTTTTTACTTTTTGCTACCTGCCTCTCTTTTCTTCTCTTGTCTTCCTATTTAAAAGGCGGCTTTATACATATACCGGTAAATTAATACAAGATTTATGTCTGACAGGAAGAATACAAAGGTGATGTTTATTTTGCTAAATAAAGGTGATTCAGGAAGTTAACAAGGTTGTGGTCTTTATGGGTCAGAAAAAGTTGTGAAACAAAGCACAAATACACACTGTTCAACGTAGTTTCAGATTATTGTAGTATAAAACAGGTTAAATTAATATTGCTGCAGTGTGTGGTTTTAAAATATGTAGTGGGCTCATGAGGACCAAAAATGCTGGATGTCTTTGGGTTACCTGCTGCAGCTTAGCTTAATTGCACTATAAATTTGGATAATAGTCTTTAAGTGCTAAAGTGCTTCTCGAGGGGCAAAGATCTGTATGAAAACAAAACAGAACACTTAGCTGATTTCCCGCTTTAATGAAAGGATTCACAAAACTCTGATAGTGAAATGCCTTTATGAAAGAACAAATGAAAAGATGAACGTAGAGCTTAACAGAAATCCAGCAGCAAAAACTTTTAAGCCATGACTTTATTTTATTATTTAATATTGAAAGATCATTTAAAAATGTTAATTGAACCTCTGGATTGGGGCAAAAATGAGCAAATTGGCTGCATGAATGACTGAAGAGAATACAATGCAACTGATTTGACACAAAATAAAGTAATATGAAACTATAAAGCAAAAAAGGTTGTCACAAGAAGAGTTCTGTTGTATCTTAGCCCCCCAAGATTAAATGCAATTCATGTCAGTTCAATTCAGTTTGGCTAAAAATAGTTTAATAATCCCAAAAGGAAGTTAAATGTGACTCATCCAAGTTTCTTCAGAGCTGTTGTATAGATGCTGATGGTTGTGGGCAGGAAGTAGGAGCAGTCTGTATTACAACGGCCCGAAGAAGCCGCTGACTGAAGACAAGCCATTGTTAAATATTAGTCTCTAAAGAAGATGCTTAGAGTTTTCTGTAATGCTATTTCATGAAGAAACCATCTTATTTGAACAGCGCTATTCATGATATTTAGCTTAAATATCTGAAACATTTTAGTGAAAAGAGACAAACAGAAGAAAACGCTGTGCTTCACTAAAAATCAGTCAAGTAACTCCAGAATCATGACCTGTCTTCATTCAGAGGCTACTTCAGATTCACTGTAACACAGACAGCTTCTGGATAGCCTTTCTGTCCACAGCCATCAGCATTTACAAAAACTTTTGGAAGAAAATTGGATAAAATCAGGTAAATTGATTTTTGAATGTAATTTAAACTGAATCGGAGAGCAGTCTAGAAGTGAAAGTAAGTTTATAAGAGATATGACATAACCAAGTAAAAAAGTTAAATTGTTTAAATACACAACTTCTATGCCTTTCCATAAGCTAAAAAATATTTAGTTGGGTATTATCTAAAGCTTTGTAGAGTGTTAAACTAAGAAATTAAGTATTTATGAAAGGTTTCACCACAGTGACGTCACAAAACGGTCTCCAACATCTGAACACAAACAGCCAGGAATATCAGAAAGTTTCTTGGCTCTTTCAATTTAATTAGAGTAAATCATCATACGTTGTATTAAATGTGTATTTCTGTCAAGAGCTGGATACCTCACCCCCGTGTTTAAACATAAACGAGTATTCCGCTTTTAAAAGCGTCGTTAACGCCGTTCGCTAGCCGACGCTACTAGCTAGTTTAGCGAGCTAACCGGAAGCTACTCATTCAGGCAGCCGGGTATGAAGAAGGAAGGACAGGGGGAGGCTATAAGAGGCTCTGGCTGCACATTCATCTCTGTGTGAGTTTATAAGGAGTGAGCGATAACATTGTTCAAGTATCTGACGTTGACGTAAACTAATGTTTGATTCAAACTACCTCAGAGTTACCTTTACTTTAGGTTGAGCTAGCTTGAGAACAACAGGTAACCTCAGCTCAGCCCAGGTGTAGCAGGGAGGTACCAGGACATGGCCAGCGGTTCCATACCAAGCTTCACCTTCAAGGCTTATGGAGAAGACAACCCAAGGCAGGTGTCAGGCTCCGGGAGCTCATCTCGTCACCACTCCGATTCAGAGTCCGAAATCTGCCCGACGACGAAGAGCTTAGCTCGGCTGTGCAGCAGGGACAAAGATGAGCGGGCCACGGCTCTGGAGAAGCTGAGCGAGAAGATTCTAGTGTGTTTAGAATTGGACCGGACCGGTTCGGCTCGGCTCAGCAAAGAGACGCTTCTTCATCTACTCCGACTGTCCAGGTCGTGTCCCCTTCAGGAGGTTCGGATGAGAGCCACCGAGCTGCTGTGTATTGCACAGGTAATGTTGGGCTGTTCAAAAGCATTTTTTGTGTGCTTCATACTGCAACAACAGAACCTGGAGCTCAATGATGTTGCTATTCTGTAAATAAGAACAGCTTATAAGTTGGGTTCTGCACGGCTTTTATTTGTAAGAACTCTAGAGCGAAGGAGTAGCCCACGCAGTCACCATAAACTTGGACTTGATAATCATTTATCAGCTGGAAGTGATCCTGATTACCTCCAGACTGCGGGATATTTCGTCAGACACTGAGGTGAAGGTGATGCAAGCTCCTGCTGCTGTGAGCAAAACAAGCAGGCCGGACACGCCTCCCCCCTATGCCCTGAAAAACATGTAGCATGCAGGCACACCCCCTAGTCCCAAAGCAGCGCTGTAAAGTAACAGTCACACCGGCTTGACGCATTTCTACCATTTTTTTAAAAACCCAACTCATGTTGCTAGAAGCAACCAGGAGCTTCACTTTAAGTATTTATCTCTCGTGTTCAGATGTCGGTGAGTTTTTTGACTTGCAATTTGCCTTTTTTTTTCCCTTTTTTTTTTTTAAGAACTGCTTGTTATGAAACAGGTGTCCAATTACAGTTCGGCTGCTGCAGTCTGATGGGGTGGGTTTTAGATTTCATGCGGTTATTTTTACTTATTTATTGTTTTACCAAAGTATGGTTTGTGCTGAAAATGTAGAAAAATGTTCGTTAAACGGTAAATACGTGATTTTTATGGTTGAACAGTTGAACCATGGTTTAACCCAGATCCAAGACTTTCTGGATCTGGGACTAGCAGGACAAAGGTTGACAATACATAACCAATAATCAGCTGTTTGTAATGTAATTCTACTTGAAGCAAAATGACATATCGTCCTTTATTTATGGGAATTGGCCGTTTTTATTTTTTAATTTAAGTTTGTATTCTTTTTTTCAGGAGCAGCAGGCTTCTGGTTAAGCTCTAAAAATAACATTATAACCTTATTTATTTGTGTGCTGTGCTGCTAAAATGAAGAAGGTTGTCATTTTTCTTCCATTAGAATAATTATCAGATTATTTGACAGAAATGCGTTATTCTTTATTTCCAGGAGGAGGGGATTGAAGTACCTCGAGCCTTGGCTTCTGGTCCAAGTGCTTTCATTCCTGCAAAAGAGGTATGTAGCTGCAGAGATTTCTGACGAGGTTCACATAAAGCTTTAAGTGTTAAGATTTGGTTAATTGGAACAATTTGCTGTCTCACTATTCACTAAACTACCATTAAAGCGTGATATTAGTTTTTCCTCCTTGGTTTATAGCACTATTAATGCAGTTGCTACTTTGCTGGATTAAGACCAACTTATCACCTCCTCTATAAGGGGTTTTCTGCTTGATTGTAGTTAATTCTACAGTTTGCCAATAATGTTGTTGCGTGTTTGCACATTGTTAATGTCTAATGATGCAAATTCAAAGACAGGATACCAGATATCAAGCAACTTTGTGCAGAACAATATGGACTGATTTTCAACTTTCTTTGAGGTCTGAACTGTTGAGTCAAGTTTTCGTTTTTTTGTTGTTGTTTTTTTCTCTTGCATTTAAAATCACTGGGAGTTTTAAAGCCGTCAGAACATTAAGAAATTACAAAAATGTCCATATTCATTCTTGTCAGATTTGTTCCAAACCCTCATCTTTTCTTTATTCGGCTGAAAAAAGAGCATAAATAAATCTAAACTAATTTTGATGCATA
Source organism: Poecilia latipinna (assembly GCF_001443285.1). Classification (NCBI taxonomy): domain Eukaryota; kingdom Metazoa; phylum Chordata; class Actinopteri; order Cyprinodontiformes; family Poeciliidae; genus Poecilia; species Poecilia latipinna. Next base: position 166,154 of record NW_015113848.1, on the reverse strand, counting down.
TAATGAAAATGAAGATTCAAATCATATTTACATGCATTCGGCCTGGCATTGATCGTGTTCTGTCAGACGAGCGCTTTATGCTTAAGGCTTCTAAGTTTTCAACAAATCACAGAAATTACTTTTCTACCTTTTGTTTGCAGGGAATAACATTTATATCCAATGAATATGTACATATACTGTCTGATAAAGTGACGATATACGTGGTACTTGTTTTTCTTCTTTAGATTTCCTATCTTTAAGGCTCAGACATTTTATGTTTTTATGACTAAACGGCCGGGTAAAGAGAGAGGCTCAGAAACGGTGGGGCCATCGTTTCTGATGCAACATTACCGTACGAGCTGCATTAGCCTGTAAAAGATGCAATACTGGCGTTTGGTTGCCAAAGCTCCTGTCAAATGTGACTCATGAAGCTTCGTTTCTGCAACAGAAATGATTGCGTCATTAGCTAGATGTTATTTAAAATATTCAGATGAAATTTTGGATTCTTTAATAAAGCCACATTATCTAACAGTAGGAAAAAGTAAACATTTCCTTGACGAGGTTTGAACTGGAATCTTTTTGTTTTTCAGTTGTTGATAGAGGGGCTAAACCAGGACATCCTGGTCGAGTCTTTTCTTTCGCTGGGTCGAGTCGATCATCTCACCATGGTCATGGCGCTCCACCCGTCTTATCTGAGCTGCTTCTTGAGGACCCAGCATGCTTTGTTTGAACTGGACGGCCCTCTGCCCCGTGACTGGAGACATTACGTTTCCGTAATGGTAAGAAAATCTCTTCGAATTATTATTTATCTGGAAAAAGAAAAAAGATCAGTTAATATAATTATGAGCTCACTCTGTTCAGAAATAATACAACAGACCTGCCACTTAATATGTTGCACGAACATATTTCCCTGAGGTTATAACTTAAGATTTTTATTTTAATGTTATTTTTCACCAGGTTTGTTGTGTTTAGAGGTATATGTTGATATTGCTTTTGTTTGTGTAAATACAGAAGTTCACATTTCTGCAATAATTTTGTTAAAATTATACAACAAAAAGAAATCCAACGAAAGAGAGCTTACACTTAAAATGTAATGCGAAGGTATTTGCTTAGAATTATTTCTATAAAAAGCAAAAGTACATGGACCTCGACATTAGCTTTGGAGATGTATTTTAATTTACCTGCCTTTCTCTCATGGAGTTGTTTTTAGCAAACTATTTTCCATAAGGCCGTTTCCAATTATGACTATATCGAATTATTGTGAAACATTTAATAGCAGTGTTGTTAAACCTAACTTAACTGCAGTAACGCCCACCACAGAAAACTCAAAGGAAAAACAAAAACACATTTGTAGTGTTTTTGAGGGATCTTAAGCTGCCATAACAAGTCACCAACAGGTTTGCCAACTTGCTTTCTCATAATGATGTGGCGACTTGTTTCTCATTTATTAAACCAACTGCTCCACCTGCCCCACAGGTTAACTGTTATTTATAGCCACAAAACGCCTGATGTCATTGTTTGACTTTGATGCGCACCTCAAATATAAGGCCGTGTTTTCAGAGGAAATACTGGCGTGTTTATTTTTAGTTTGGCTTCCTGGTGTCTTTCAGGCTGCAGCCCGACACCACTGTTCGTACATGGTGCAGCAGCACAGCAAGGCTTTCCTGGAGGCTGGAGGGGACAAGAGCTGGCTCAGCGGCATCAAGCACGCGCCCGTCAAACTCCGCAGCCTCCATACCCTTAACAAGCTGCTGGCACACCGACCCTGGCTCATCACACAGCAGCACATCCAGGTCAGACACGTCGGCTGCTCGCCCACTCACTTCCTGTCTGAAGTCAACTTTATGTTTTGACACTTTTAGTTAATAGTAATAGTTAATAGCAGATTTCTGATTTGCATCCAAACTCACCTCCTCGGTGACTCGCCCGGTGAAATATTTTGGAAACTGCATTCTTGCATTAGGCAGCCATAGCTACTCTGAAATGCTACATTTTTCTCAGCAGAAAGTCAAATCTTGCCAACGTTTTCATAAAAGGAGGATGTATAGTACTTGAGCCTGCCGCAAAGAGCAAATAATCAATTAACTGCACGATAAATTAAAATAAGCTCGATAATTTCCATTTTGACGATTCATATTTTTTGAAAGGCGGTTTTTGTTTAGAGACTTCATAATCCATTTTTATTCATGGTTTCAGTTTTGTGGAGGGTTTATTTCTTGATTTTGGAGTGTTTTCTTTTGAATATTTAAAATGTCTTCCAGTTCCCGTGTGAAGTTTCCTGCCCAAAAATTTAAGCTTATTGTTCATTGGGAGGGTGAACTTGCATTATTATGCCATTATCAATATATTATTTGAAAATGGAATCAAAACAACAATATCGTTTATCACAATAATTTCTGGGACAATTTATAATCAAGCAAAATTTGTTGTTGTAACAGGCCTAACGGTGCTTTGTGTGAAAGATTTAATGAGATGTGAATTTCAGAAGACCAAACAAATAATTTTACTGCAGTTGTCACCAATTTTAGGCAGCCATGATGGATTTTCAGGTTGGCTTTGGTGAGAAAACTGAGCCTGTTTCATGTTCAACTTTATTAATCGAGGGTATACTAACGTTACCAGTTTTCCAAACTGTGGCCATCGTCCTTAAAATAGTCTCGAAATGTTTTGGTTTATTTGATGAGCATATCATTTACCCATATCTCTTCATTTCTAACCCAACAAAAGTATTTATGGAGCTTTTTCTTACCAACCTTTGCAGGAGCTGGTGTGTGCTGGGGCAGAGCCGCGTTGGTCCCTGGCTGAACTGATCCATGCCGTGATTCTGATGGCACACACTCACTCGCTCTGCTCCTTCGTGTGGGGCTGTGGGTTAAACCCAGAACCGGACCACATCGGGGGCTACGCCTTCCACCCTCCGTCGCCCAGCCACATTCCTCGCAGCCCTCACAGCCCGGCTCATGAGGACAGCAGGCCGGAGGTGAGTCGCAGTCATTTCCCATCACCAGTCTTTAACAAAAGCGGCTTGGTTCACGTCGGTTGTGTGTGCGTACAAACATCATAATTTCGACGGGTTGCAGCTGGTGGACGGAGCGGTGGAGGTGGAGGTACTGATGAAGAGAATGGTGGAGCTGCAGCAGCAGCAGGAGGAGGAGGAGTGCACGCAGGAGGAGATGGTTACTCGGTTTGAAAGGCAGAGGAGCGAGAGTATACCAACTGGTAAAAATACGCCCGTTTACCGCCGGCCACTCCGTCGGCCGCTTGGATATTTGCTGACTCGACTTCTCTGACTGCGTTTGTTCAGCGGTGGTAAGAGGAGCTCCACCTGAGCTGGTGTTGGGTCTAGTGGAGGAACCTGAGTTCAGATATGAGGACTTTGCCCCCAGAGGAGAACAGTCCCCATCCACCATGAGAGCACAGGTAGTTCACAGTTTTATCTGTTCAAATATTTTCTAAATGTTACATTTTAACTGTAAACACAAAAGTTGTCGAATTTTTTTCTAAAGGAAAACGTCGAGCAGGGCTGGAACAATCAGTCAAATCAGTCGTGATGAATTGATTAATGAGCAGTTGTCAACTTGTATAGTAATTGATTCATTGGAGTATACAGACTAAAAAAGGCCATTTGCTCAAAACACATAGTCAGATCAGTGATAAAGGCAAAACGGTGCAAAAATACATTTTGCATTTAAGATGAATGCAAAATGTCTGTAAATATGTTCTGCCTAGAACATGTGGCAGATTTAGCTTCAGCTGGTGCAGATCCAGTACAAAAATAAAAGCCTTTTAAGCACCTTTTGCTACCCAGTTATTAGTCCGTTAAATGAAAAAGCAAAACAAAAAAACCCCCCACCAGATCAGCCTTACACTGTGTTGTCGCCAAGTCGAGCAGAAAGGGCTCAGCTTTTCACATGCCGATGTTAATCATTATTGTAAATAAGGATGCGTTATTAATAACTTACCAGTTTAAATAAAGGTTCAATGAATAAATAGAAATATGTTTTAGCTTCAGATGCATCTTTTGGTGCAAATGACCAATCGAACACTAAAGGAATGCTATGTTATTGCATTTTGTGCAAAAATGTCTTATTTAGAAAAATGAATTGAATTACTTATTTGCATCTCTTATTGTAGTTCCAATACTGTATAAAATGAACACTAAAGTGGATAAATGAAAAATCTGCAGAAATGTGCTGTTTCTTAAAATCATGTTAATCATCAGAATAATTGATAGAATAATCGATTACAATAATAATCGTTAGTTGTAGGCCTCCAGTCGAGTCTTCACTCGGTAACAACTTCCTCACCACTGTCAATCACCGATCATGGCCTTTCCAGAGTAAAATCACTAATATCAGTTATTAGCTGATTTGTTTGTGCATCTCATTTGTTCCTATGATGATCTTAAAAATCTCAACATCTGATCTGCAGGATTATTCATGGGAAGATCACGGATTCTCTTTGGTGCAGAGGCTGCTTCCCGACATGGGTCAGTTCCTGGATGAGGAATTTCAGGTACTTTTCCCTTTAATCTCTTAAAAAGCAATGAGGATGAAAATGACCCAAGAGCAAAAAGGCACTCTATATGAATCACTTGTAGATTCAGGAGCACACTGCCTTTGACCTGATTTCCTTAACTGATAAAGAACTAAAATCTAAAAGGTTACTTTGTCATTAAAAATAACTTTAAGACACCTGAAACAAGACAGTGGGCAGTAGTTTTTGTTTGACCATTTGCTGGGACTCTTAACTTCCTCTTTGTCGGGTATCACAGTTGTAAATTTGCAGAACAAATGTCTTTCAATTCTTGTTTCAGGGATTTGCAGGGACTACACACGCTTGAAATAAAAATGCATACAGTCCTATTGGTTAACTTTCGCAAGGATGATTAGTTCAGCAGATTATATGAATACTTTTAAAATATATTTAAAATCGTGATCCGTTTGTGTGTAAAAACATACAAAAGCTTGTTTAAGTTGACGATGGTGATGCAACTTTGCAGGTCGTGAGCAACTTGACTTACAACAGGATGGCCATGCATGAAGACGTAGACACTTACACTCTGAGGAAAGCTCTGTGGAACTACATCCACTGCCTCTACGGCATACGGTTGGTGTAGCACACTCTACTCTCACACCGCCTAAACAAAATGTCCGCCGTATTCCCCGCCGTCTTAAGTCTTTTCTGCGTCTGCAGGTACGACGATTACGACTACGGCAGCGTCAATGTTTTACTGGAGCGCTCTCTGAAGGTCTTTGTTAAAACCATGGCCTGTCACCCCGAGCAGACCACTGCGCGCATTTACCACGCCTTCTGGAGACACTTCAGACACTCCGAAAAGGTACGGACTGGTTCAGACACACACCTTAGCCTGACCTCTGTCATCGCAAATCACTTGACATTTCAACTCCTCTCTGGTATCTTCTCAACAAAGAATGAATCACTGGCATTTCAGACTTTTACCGTCGTTTCCGTCTCTTTTAAATGTCATCAGAAAACGACGCTTTACAGACAGGGGGTTGAAAATGTTTCACCCTTTTACCCAGAGGTAGATGACATGGCATTTAGTTTTTTTGTTTTGTTTTTTTCCCCCCTTTTTTTCCTGCAGGTTCACGCCAACCTAATCGTGATGGAAGCCCGGCTGCAGGCTGCTCTTCTATACACTTTGAGATCCATTACTGCCTACATTAAATGACTTTGTTGCACACCTTCCCTGCAGATGCTGAGCCAGCTATGATGAAAAACTTATTCTCACACACTACAGTGAATGTTTGCGAATTCATATCGTATGTTTCAGTGTTAAATGTTTTTGATGCTGCTTTGTAATGTGGATGTATTTAAAAAAAAAAAAAAAAGTTACCTATTTTTGCACTGCGTATGTCAGGATGGAAATCCCCAATGGAGCCTTGAGCGTTGAGCTGATTTATCTTGCACACACCTGTAAAAGCTACACGCTACACTCCTGGTTATGTCAGGTCAGTTTGTTACTGCATTAGTAAATCATTGATCGGAAAGAAAAATGTTTATTTTTGATGTTTAATTAACACTCTTCTCAGCAAAAATCAACCAGCCTCTAGTTACTGTTTGTAGGTACAACAAGGCGAAGCTGAAACTTAAAATATCTTGTATTTTTATAAGCAATAAAGTTACTTTGTTAATGGTGAAATGTTTTTGACTTTTTTTCTCTCTCTGTCTTGGTTTTGAAGTCTGGAAAAGTCTGGGCATTTATTTTGTGAAAAAAGTAAATTGAATATGGAAATGAGTTATAATATTTCCCTTACTATAACTTAAAGGATAGAAATGAGATTTTTCTGAAAATGGATTACATCTTTTATCATTGGTTTGCCACAACATCTAGACGATTAGTTTAAACCACACCTGTACTTCTGCTTAGATGCCAAAACATTGGCAGTTGTTTTTAATATTGGCAAAAAGTAAAAGTTATCTTTAATCACAAACTGATCTTTAAAGAATCTATTTGGTGAAATCCACTTTTGCTTTTTGAAATATGTCGAATTTGATAAAAGGGCTTTTCAAAATATCACCAGGCACCACAGCTCAACTAACAATTTATGTATTTTAAGAATATTAAAATCTATATTTTTAGAAATCTTGTGGTTCTAGAGTTCAGATGTTCTGTAGTACCGACCGAGTAGAAGATGAAAATGATCTGGGACCCTCAGTTGTGCTTTGGACTGGCTCTGATTTAACCCGCCAAGGTCAGGTGTTTTAAGCTCAAATGTCCACAATATTTTAAGGTTACTGGGAACCTGATTCAGCTGGATGTTTCTGTGTTAAAATGGAATTGGTCGCTCCGACTGTTGCCACATGCTTTCAGAGGTATTCCTGCTACTCTAACAAGTTGAGGCAATGGGCTGGGCTTCCCATTTTACCCACTTCCGTTATGACAAACTGAACTGAAATTGATCAACTCGAAAAATAGACTTGAAAATAATAGGATTTTGACTTATTTAAGATGTTACAAATCTGAACAAAAAGTTTTTTCTACATTGGTACGTGTCGTGGTACATGTCGTACCACTTTTACACCACAAGATGGTAGCAAGCTTCCTTACATTAACTTGTTTAGCGGATGTAAACCAAAGGCCACAGTTAATCGTGAATGTGCATCTATGCTATAGTTACCAGAGGTCAATTTTGCCACAGTTGAAATATTAGTGGAAGCTCAAAAAGTCAAGAAAGGTACCGTACACTAAGAAGTTACGTTAATTTTTCATGCATGCATATAGTTTTTGACGCGGATGTCACACATTTCCTTCAGTCTTCTTCCTGTCTTTCGCACCACTCGGTCAAAGTGTCACATCTGAGCTGCAACTGCACATCACCCAGGAACCGAGGCTGATTCAGCGCGGCTGTCAGCTTTTAAGTGAAATGTAAGTTACTTGTTAAAAGTAAAGGCAGACCTTGTTTTCTTTCTTTTCTTTTTTTTGAAAGTTAAAACTGTGGTCTGAATTAGGTTTATTTATCTAAAAATCGCCGTCATATTGAAGTCATTCCTCTTCCAGATCCGGTGTACAATTTTCAGGCGTGTCTGCTGACGCTAATAGTTAATTCAGGTGCGTTACGTCTCTCCTTCGACACAGATAACCGCTTTCGTTGGAATTTGCGTTAAAAGTCACTGTTTCCGCTGAATGAAGTGTCCACGGGTCCACTCCACGCGCGCCGCCCTCTGGGCTGGTCCTTTTAGTGCACGCCCGCTCCTTTTTTTCCTCACTCATTTTGCTCTCTGAAGCAGCGCGCGACTCTTCTCCAGCCACCCACACCTGGATTCACCGCTTGAACGTCCGCTTCTTTCTCTGGTATGTACACATTGAGCTAATTCAGTGACTTATTTCTGTAATGTAAACTCCATTGCAAAGAAAAGAAAGAAAGAAAGAAAGAAAGTTACATCTATTCTTGAAGTGTTCAAAGGTTCTTGTGTGTCAAAAAAGACACACATTAAAGTATTTAAATGACAACATAACCAGACAAACCCCTGTATAGACTGTATATCCCAAGCAGCCCAATTATATTTTAACGCTGCTTTTCTGACTTATCAATTTGTCGAATTTCTGATGACATACGTGAAAGCTGATAAGAAGCGGCTTTCTGTCTGCTAAATAAAGGGAAGTTCAGCTGCACTTGCCTACGAGAAGTTGATGAAGTGCGGTTATGGCCTTGTTCTCGCTCTCTCCATGATGGACAGATGTCCTACCACAGAGGATGTTTAGAAATCATGCTGCAATGTCAAAACAGTGGAATTTACTTTAAAGAGTTTTGTCATAACCTGTGTTGCCATCAAGAGGGTTGGCAATGTCTCCTCTCAAGCTTTCGCCCTGAAGGGAATTAATTGAAGCACAGACTTTCAAGAGATGTAGTATTTATTTCTTCAGTATTTCATTTGCTTGTGTTAATCTTTTTTTGTTGTTGTTGTCCTTGATGAATGTCCGTCATTTAGTCCAGACGCTGATCTTAAAAAGTTGCTGTTTCTATGATAAGTGGCAAGACTTTTCCCTGTCTTTATAAAGTATAACCCAACACGGCCCAGCTCCTTCTCTGTCTGTTGCTGCACACCGTCAGTGAGCTGTCTATAAGACAGCAAATTTGCTTTTTTGGCTCACAAAAGTTGCCAGACAGTCTCAATTTCCCGGCAAATATCTGGCAGAATGGTAAAAATGGCTCCATTGGCACCTAACAACTGCCTTAAAGCATACCAAATTATATATTGTTTGGATTTGTGATGGGTACATATTCCTAAAATTTTCCAGCTAGATCTTATTTCTGTCAGTGTGTTAGATATTCCTTTAGTAGATTATTCATAGTACATGCCTGCAGGAAACCACCTAGAGGAAAAGGCTGGGCTGCCTGTTTCCTCAACATAGCCATCTATCAAAAAATGTTTTTATGGTTTTAACATTAAGCTTGGGCAGGTTGCTAATCCTTGTAGTTTTTTTTTTTGTAATCTCTGAAAATATAGGTTTCACAACTTTAAAAAGTTTAAGGGCGATGAAGAAATTGTGAGAGTTTTGATGGGTAAAACCACTGTTAGGCCGGACTCCTTCACTTCCTGTTTCTTTACGAGGTCAGTTCCTGTCTATAGCCCTGGAGCTACATAGAGGCAGGAAGGAAAGGGACTTGTGTATATTCTCTGCTGTAGGAAGAATTAGAATTGCACATTGCCATAGTCCTAAACACCTGCATAAGAGCTGAACATGACACAAGGCAGTCAGCTTCCTCTTGTTGGACAAAGTCTCGACCCTCCAACGTGTAGAAAACAGGGGAAACCTCTGAGAGTTACAAACAACAATCCGGGTCTGGCCTCTGTATCTCAAGGATGTGATGACATCATGTAGAAACAGGACGTCCCGATGGCTGAGACGCCTTACTTTTCCACTGTTCCCCCTCTAACTCCGTCTCCCTCTCCCCTCTGTTGCAGTGTGTGCGAGAGGGTTCAGTGACAGCTTGCTTCCCATTGTCCTATCATTCCTGCCCCACTCGCATTCTGCATCCTGTCGAGTTTCCTGCTCACGGTGCGGAGTTAGAAAGAAAGGTCCGACCACAAAAAGGTAAAAATAATAGACCAAGAGGACGGGGTGGCAAAAGCAATGGCTGCCGTCTTTAAGGAGAAATCGGTAAAATAGGACAGATTTAGGATCGAGCGTGTGTGTGTGTGTGTGTGTGTGTTTGACTGCGGTGAATTTTCCCTCTGGGAGCAGCTTATCTGCAGTCCACTCAGCAGGAAAGGGTGTGTCACTTGGATATGGATGTTTGCGGGAGTGACGGTGTTGATGGAGGGGTTGAAGTTATTGTGATTTTTTAGAAGAATGCACAGAATGCTTGGTAGTAGTTTCTAGGTCAAAGTTTTGTTGCTTCCGTACATTGTTTGAACTGGACAAATCCAGCAGTATGCTGAAACGTACTCGAGCGCTGAAGTGGAAAGTGACATTTCCACAGCTCTTCTTCAGTACCCTTTTTATGAACTTCTGCATCAAAGATGGAGATTGGGTCTGATTGCCAGTAGATATGGGCAAAACGATTTACCTTCCAGTACCTATTACATGTCCAGTTATTTGAGATTAGGTGGCTCTCTGTGTTGCCCAGAGTGTAAACATCTAAGAAAATAAAGCTTTTTCTTGACATTTATGAAGATGTATCTGCTTTGCAGTGAGAACTTAAAAAGTTTTTTTTACAGTTTTAGCTGAAGACGTATTGCACCTAATAATCTAAAACATCATTTCGAACAGAACTGTTCTATCCTGCCTAGAAATGATATAATATGCACTTTGAAAGTTATGAAACACTTTTTCCTTTCCTTTGCACGCACATGCACACACACATATATATTGTACATATATTTCACATGATCATAATGTAAAGTAGAAAAGAACATAAATTTTAAAAAAAGCTGTCCGTTTTTATTGATAATTCATGAAACAAAATGTTGAAAGATATTTATAGCCTTCTTAACAATCGATGAAAAAATTGTATTTTAACAATACAGCATTCGTGCCCTTCTGGTAATTACTGCCCAGTAGTTTACATGCTTGCACTTGTACTTTGACACTTTATTTGATCTGGAAGGCCTTCTAGTCATCACTCTGATCTTTACCTTTTTTCTTTTTTTAGATTTTTTTTTTTTTTTTTTTTTTTTTGCATTAGTGGCCTTTATTGGCGGTTACCAGGCAGGAAATGTTGGATGTCAAACCGAAGACACCTGCACTGATGGTTTAAGTTGTTTTTTTATGAGTTGATGAAAAAAACGTGAGACTTTTGCTTTCTCTATTTGAAGCATAGAGTAGCATAATGTTGCCATTCTCCCATTTTGTTGCTGACCCCTGCTGGTCAGCTGTCTGAAAGAAGCTATCATATACCCCATTTACAAGAAATGCAAGTTTGCAATTTTGGAAATATTTGGGTTGCAGAAAATAAAGATGGTCGTAGTGTTGAAACTAACATGAAAGTTAAACAGTTTTAAAACTACAGTCTTTGGTCACACTTTATTTGAAGGGGTGTGCATAAGACTGACATGACACTGTCATAAACATGACATAACACCTGTCATGAACATAAAGAAGTCTTTTTGAATGTTTATGACAGTTGTCATGAAGTGTCATTCAGTAAGTAATGACACTTTTAATGCAAAGTTACTCTAAAAGTTGCATTGAAAGTCCATTAAAAGTGCCAACTTTGCATTAAATTATCATAATTTACCAAATCATGCAAAGTTGGCACTTGATCATGCACAGTTCCATTCTTCAAGAGGAACGGTCCCACTGGCCTGATAAATAAAACAAGTTTAATTCAAAAAGTAAAATCAACACGTTTTACAAGAATCTGATAATGATCCATTTCTTAAAAATCAGGTATCCCTGGACAGAGATATCGGTCTTCATTAAGCCCACTCTGATTCAGAAACCAACAAAAATGTTGTTCTCTTGTTACCAATTGAGCAGAAATGAATGCGCAAGTTCATTGTGTGAAGCATTAATAATAAATAATATACCTATGTACAGCATGAGCATTATTGCGCTGCCTCTAATGTCTAATACACCAAACGTGTCTTAATATTCTCTCTCTTTTTCTTGCTGCTATATTTGAAAAGTTGCTTTATGAAATAAAAAATCAAACATGCATCTGCTGCAACTATCTGTGATTCTGACTTTTACAGTAAAAGTTTATTACAACTTTAACTCCGGAGCACGACCATGCAGAGCAACGGAGAGCTCTGCATGGCTCTCCGCTTCTGGAGAGCTCACCATTTATACAGTCAACGTTTTTGGTATTTCCGCTGAAGCATTTCATGGTCAGCCAGCTGGGAAACTGTGTCTGACTTCAAACAGACAAAACACGAGCGCAGGTATTTAGGTGAGACGACAGCCCACGAAAAAGCTCACATGTGAAGCTTGAGTAAAGTTCTTTGATGCCTGGTGAATATTAGCAGTGGTGCAGCCAGACTTATCAGAAACGAGCATCGCACTTCTCCTCCAACAGAGGAAGCAAGGTTTGTTTCACAGCGTAGTCTAATTATTACTTTGTATTAGTGTGCTGCTATAAAAATCTACTATGACATTTATCGACCAGTCCACAACAGGAGGTTGAATCTGTGCTTATTCAAGTCCCAAACATGAAGAGGGGCCGTTTTGCGCAGGGGCATAACCGAAAAACAGCGATTGCTCCACCATTAACTTCACCCTCAATGTATACCAGGGGGAGAGGGAAGCACTAATGCACCTTCTGAGTGCTATATTTCCTCTTTAAAAGTCAAAGTTTGTAGTAAAAGCTATCCCCCCTGCACTGTATCTCATTGTTGTCATATGTAATTACCAAGCAGTGTGAGCTCAGACTGTCAGACTAAGTGTGATGTTTATAGGAGATTAACTGTGCAACCCCCCACTTTACCACTCATCACCAACACCACAGAACGCCCACACACTCTCATACTCTTAACCCTCGTACATGTTATGACTTTGAAAGCTTGCAACCTGAACTTCAGTGATTATTAAACATATTAAGGTGAGCTGCTCTGAGCAAGTGAGAATTTCCGATCACAGGGAAACGTTTTTTTTTTTTTTCTTTCTTTTTCTATCTGGAACCCACAAATCAGCTTCAATCACACCAGTTGTAAATTTAGTACAGCTTCTGTGTGCAGAGGGTGGAAAACAAAGCAATGACAGGATTATCTAGTTAACGGGAACCTAACAGGGAATAATGACCGATAAAACACTTCCCAGTATATGTGTGATTGCGACTGCTTTATTATTTCATACCTGTTTGTGGTCACCTGCCAGTCCCAAAAGGGCAGGAAGAGTGACAACTGAACATAAAAGGGCAAAGGAAGGCTAGTTAAATCAAAATGGCCTCGGTGACGCCCCATATCACTTCTACTTTCCTTGCTTCACTCAGTAACAGCATCTGAGGAGTGGATGTAGAGAACGTGAAAGGTGCTGTAGCACAGAGTGTAGAGCAGCAACAGAAAGGAAAGTGTGAGCTTTTGGTGTTTTTGCGGCTCTGCAGCTGCTCTGGGTGTGTATGTGGATGGACTCTGGCCTCGGTTTCCAGGAAAAGGGGGGAGCCATCAGAAGGGTGGACAGGAAACCCTAACAGGGCTAGCTTCCTGTAACTCTCACGATGGCCGGTCTGATAGTGAGAGAATGTTTGTGTGTGTGAATTTGCTGCTGTATTTTCTGCTGCATTACATCGCCCCGAAACAGCCACTGTTGCTGTGAAGTTCTGTAAGAACGTCGAGGGCTTTTAGAGGGGAACGAGTAAACCTGCAAGTTGCCATTTTGTCACAATGAAAGTAATGAATGATTTCTCTTCCTTCTCTGCCATAACTTGTATTGTTCTCATTTTGTGACTTCCTGTGCATTCCTGAGTAGGTGGGGTGGCTGCAGCCTGGAAGGTTAGCCATCTTGAAAGGTTGCAGGTTAGAATCTCAGAGCGATCTGCAGATATTATCCTGATTTATGTGTGTGAGCTCAGCCAAAAGTAATCACTTCTAAATTAAAACCTGCATTTGTCTGGGCGATGATCTTTTGGGCCAGCTTTTTATAACTTCCAAATATAGACTACACGTTTTAAAACAGACCATACATACAAAAGTCCTGCTTATTTTCTTGTAAATGTATTCACACCTCTTAAGCTTTTTTCACATTTTGTCACATTACAATCTCAAACTTGAAAGTATTTTGAATGGATTTATATGTGAAAGTCTCGAGTCTTCTGCACAGTCCTGGCATTCTTAATCTTCCCATCAACTCTGACAAGCTTGTCTCTGGCGAAGAAAAGGATCCCGTAGCATGATGCTGCCACCAGCATGTTTCATTGTGAGTACGGTGTGTCCGCTGTTTGTCTGCCACCGCACTCTGACACATCGGCAAAAAAAAGCTTAGGTTTGATCTCATGTTTGCTGTCTTCCCTCTATGACATGAGACAAGCTGCAGAAACAACCACAAAAATACCTTCTGGTTTGTGGTTGTGATGTGAAAAAAAATAAAAAATTAAAAAATAATAGGTGTTAATGCTTTTTTTTAGGCTCTTATGTGAATGGAGAACATGCATCTTTGTCTTGATTTTGTCAATGCTAACATATCAAAACAGACACTTTCTGATGATTATTTTTCGTACCAAAAGATGCCATTCCAAAAATCTTGCGTGTTTTTGTTTGTCTGCTTCTGTACAGTTTCCAGAAGCCAAAGTGAAAGTTAAGGGGTTTCAAAAGATTTCTTTTTAAATTGTGTTGTCTTGGAGACGTGAAATATTTCTGAAAAGTACAAAAAAGAAACACCTGAGTAAAGACACCACAGTTTCATAGTATCAAGATATCAACACATCTTAGACCAACTCTTTTCAAATGTGGTAACATGGCTATTTTTACAGTCAGAGTAATGTTTTTTTTTAACAGACTTGCACAAAAACGTAGAACAACCACCAGCTAAATTTGTGTTTAACTTTGAAATCTTCTTGATGTCAGCGACATTAGTTAGTGAGGCTGTCTGCTCCTAGCAAGCCTGCAGTGGGGTTCTTGACAGACATGCCTCTTGTAACTTAGCAACTGTAATTTTAAAACAGCGTTACTGTAATAATATTTGTGATGGGTGGTGCCGCTTTAGTTTTTAGACTACGTCTGGTTTTCTGTGTTTCTTCATAGCAGCTTAGGCCTTCAAGCCTCCTCATGCATAATCTGATGAAACACGCTTTTTATTTTTATTTTTAAGAGTAACATTTCATAACCGAGCAGAACAATTCTTATCCTCTTGTCATCTTTTACAGGAACAAGAAAGAGCAAGCATTTAACATGGCTTTTGCTTTGGTGCTTCATTACAGGGTTGAGATTAGGATTTTATTGGTGGTCTTCAAGGTTCTGACTTGATGATACTTTAATGATCTTTTACACTGTCTTGCTCAATCTAGAAGACAGCCAATTGAGCTTTAATAAAAATATTCCAACACAGAAACAGATTATCTCGTCTTTACAGTTGCTTCTCTTAATTATATCCATATTAGAATAGCTGAAGGCTCACAGTGTTGTGAAAGACCCAGTTCATTTGACTCCAACAGGTCTTGACAAGTTAACTCTATAAATTGTGCAATCAAATGATTTAGCTTTTTCTGGGCTTCTGCATTTTAAAAATATAATTAAAAAAAGTGCAGGGATATATATATATTACAAAAGTGATTGTGATCAAAATACACTTTAAAATCAGACAGATAACATGAGTAAGTGTAGTTTTCAAAGTATGATTTTGTGTATTAAGGAGAGAATGGTATCGAACTAACCCTATATGTGAAATTGCTGTAAAAGCAGGAATGTCTCGGTGTGGCCTAGTCAAAGTTGTATCTGGTTGAAATATTGTAGCAAGACTTTCCACAAGGTCTCTGTGGGTCTTCATGCTTGAAGTTCCTCCAGTGTGGCTGAAGTCAAACACTTCTGCAAAGATATAAAAGATTAATCTCCAGTTGGCTGTAATGCTTGTTGGCAGCCAAAGTTACAGTTATTGGTTTTAGGGGCTAATAAATGTTCACATATGGACAGACTGGTTTATATAATGTTTAATAATGAGATAAAATTGAGAAAAGAGCTTTTTGTAGTAAGTCTGGTTATATTTGTTGAATCTAAAATTTGTTTGATGAACATTTAAGCCAGACTAAAAAGCAAAAACAGAGCAAATCTATTATGTTTTTTTTTTCTTCTCACCACTGCATAATGTATATCGTTGGATAAAAACTGACATTAACATTAAGTAGAAAAACAAGACATAATAATAATAATAATAAAAAAGCTTTAATGTAGCATCTCTTCTCATGTTTCTCTCTGCAGCATTCTGTTTTTAGCCAAGCTCTTTAATCTACTCAGTAATAAGATCCCCTAAAACAAAAAGGTTGACATCATTAGAAATTTCTTCTAAAGCAGCAAAGAGTATGTTGTTAAAAAAACATGAGACGCAAGTCGTTCTGCTTTTTACCTAACAATTTTTAGAATTCCCATTTGCCCTCATACTAATAATTGGGTAACATGTTTTTTTTTTTTTTGCTGAATTTGACAAATTTGACAAAACCTTGAAGTGATACTAAATGGGATTTGAAAAATACATTTTATTTCTGCTGAGCTGAGTCAAATGATAAGAAGAGCAGGAATTCCCCATCACTGCAAAGCAGTTTGCATGTATTAATCTATTTTTATTAAAACCATGTAAAGTCAGTTCATGCGATGAAAGCAGCTGATCAGCTTTAGTCCTTTTAAGCAACTGATACTTCATGTAGATTGTAGAATATTTTTCACTAATGGCTTCTTATCGATGCAGTTTAAGCTCAGTAACCAACAGCTGGCAGTCAAATGCAAACACTCTTATCTTTTAAATATTACTTAATGCGAACCTGCAATATTTTTAAAGCACCGCCACTAACCAGAACAGCTTATGTTTATAGCCCTCGTTGTTCTGCTTGCAAATAAAACATTTGACAGTTTTTACTGTACGTTTCTTCCTCTTTGTGTTTGCGTTAGCTTTTTATTTGCTTTGTGATTGTGCAGTCTGCCGAAACGGTGTGGTTTTCTCAAAACTGGAAGTCGGGATTGACACAATGATCTTTGTCAAAGCCATTACGCACCTTCACGGCCGAGCCGCTTTATGTCCATTACCCTTTGCTCCTCTGATGACATGTCAAAGCTTGTTACGCCACAAACTCTTAAGCGTCCACACGCACATGTACATGTGTGCACAGCTGTTGACCGAAAGAATAAGTTAATAGCCTCTCTTGAAACGCCAAAGCAAAAAGGGAAGTGGCTAACCTCACATCTCTCTCTCTGTCAAACCTTATCTCAAGCTGTCTGTTTTTTTTTTTTTTTTTTTGTCTAACTTCTCTGCTCACAACTGCCTCACGCTTTACTGCTCCTAAGCCTTTTTTCTCATATTCGGTCCTACAGTTCCCTTTCTTCAGTTCTCTGCCCGTCATCCCCGCTTTGCCCCGCTCTACCCCACTAGCCCCCCCGTCACTCAACTCCTCCCCTCTCTTTTTCTTTCCAGTGGCGATGGTGATTGACAGATGATCTGACAGAGGAAGACATCAGGTGAGGAAAAAAGTGAACTTCTCCTTCCTACCCCACAATTAATTCCTCACTCTCCATCTCCTGCACCTCCTACCGTTTAAGGGAAGTTTTTTTTTTTTGTTTGTTTAAAGTTAGTGACTTCTCTCTCTGTAGTTCTCTGTGGTTATTTTGATCAATGTGTGTCAGTAATCTGAGTTGCTTTCGGTACACATCAGCGCCCAGAAATTAATTCAACTGCAGTGATGAGACACAAGTTCTTTTCTATTTTTTTTTACCCTCCTGAAGAAAACAATTATTTTAAAAGTGAAAAAAAAGTTACAAAGAAAGAAAGAATAAATCATCTTCTTTGCATTCACAGACGCTGTTGCCGTTCCGGTTATTATGGGGTGTGCCTGTTGCAAGCAGAAAAAGTCAGCCAAATCATTAGGAGCAACATCAGGAACAGTAGATGTTACCGATCTGTCTGCGAACAATGCAGATGGCCTGTCTGGAGGTTTGTCCCAGGGACGCTACTGTCCGGACCCCACTCAGGCCATCCCAGACTTCAACAAGCCCTTCCCATCCCCTTCTGCATTCCCCAGCACCAATGCGCACCCTCGGCCTGGAGGCATGGGTAGGCAAACCATCTCCAATTTAAAACGTTAAAGTACTAATCCTCCTTTGATGAGTTCTCTGTCGTGCGATGTCTGTTTTCTGATTTGCACCAGCACAAATATTTGAAGAACGGGAGTGAAGTGGCGGATGGATGCGTTTTGTTTTTTGCTGCAGGTGGCGGAGTCACTCTCTTTGTAGCTCTGTATGACTACGACGCTCGCACCGAAGATGACCTCACTTTCATGAAAGGGGAAAAATTCCAGATCATCAACAACACGTGAGTTACGATAACACGCACTTGGAAAAATACGTATTCACACACCTTCAACGTTTTCCACACTTTTCATGTTGCAGCCAGAAACTTTGGGGTGTCTTAATGGGGTTTGTATGAGACAGTCCAGCTCACGTTGAGTAAAATTATAAAGTGGAAGAAAAAGGATACATAAAGTTATTTCTTTATAGATTTGTGGTTTCCATCTGTATTCAACCCCCCGATACTCTGAAACCTCTGAATAAAATCAAACCGATTGCTTTCAGGAGTCACCTAATGAGTAAACATGAGAGTCTGTGTGTAATGAAAAGTCCCGCTGTTCTGCAAAGGCCTGAGAGGATTGTTAGAGAAACCAACAGCTGTGGAGACAAACAGCTTATGTGGGAGAATCTGTTGATAAGACAGCTGATTTTTGTGCAATCCAAAAAAAATCTTTTCAGTGAGTGACAAGGATGTCAGTGTTAAATACCATCATAGCCGCCTGTGAAAACCGATGATGGTGAGTTGGATGACTTTATGATACATTACGTTACGTTAACGATACGTTAAAGGAACTGAAACTGGGGCTCAAAAAATGTTTTCATGTCTTAGAGAAGCCTAGTTAAAATCTAATTTAGGACTGGACTTGGGAATTGGTTCATCCGATCTGATGGAGCTTGAGCTTACTTTGCTTTAAAAAATGGACAAAAAAAAAATTCTGGACGTTTCTTACAGGCATGGCTGCAGAAGAAGGTGGTTCTACAATACAAATGCATATCACTTACATCCTGTTATATTGTTAATATTGTTAATATTTGCATTTGCTAAGAATGGTCATAAACATCTGAGTTACTCCTTTGATTGTAAAGTGGCAAACGGTAGAAAAAAGGTCAAGATAGGTGAATATTTTTAGGAAGCAACATAAGCAGCGTTTCAATGTCTGCAGACGCTACACGAAAGGACCGCAGCAACAGATAAGAATTTCTCTAAGAGCTGACAGCGTATGGAGTTCTGTGAAGGCTAAATTGATCCATGTTCAATGCGTTAAACAAAGTCATTTGACTGTTTTTGTATGCATTAAATTCCTCCCATTGTGAATAAATGTCACTGATTAAAAAAACATCTGCGGTCGCGGCGGCTGCAGGGCACGTCGACCAGCCTTTGTTATTGAAAAACATTTTGTTCTGCTCAGGAAATCCAAAATCAATTTACATGATGTTGACATTTGACCAATGCTGTTTATTTCTTATCCAGCAATATCTTTTTTCTTTTTTTTAATAAATTGTCTTTGGTTACAGGGAGGGTGACTGGTGGGAAGCCCGCTCGTTGAACACCGGCAAATCAGGTTACATCCCCTCCAACTACGTAGCTCCTGTTGACTCCATACAGGCTGAAGAGTGAGTTTGCACCAATAAACTAAAACACGCACAACATTGACTGTTTGTTTGTTTTTCTGTGTGTGCTGCGCTTTAAGCCAACACTTAAAACTCCCTTAGTGATTGACATGTAGTCTGAAAGCAGAGGTCAAGTGATGTGTGATGTTATTCCAATCACCTGTGTGGCGCTCTCGTGGTGACAGGTGGTATTTTGGGAAGATGGGAAGGAAGGATGCGGAGAGACAGCTGCTGGCTCAGGGCAACCAGAGGGGAACTTTCCTCATACGAGAGAGTGAGACCACCAAAGGTGAGGAGAAGAAACATTCAACACGTCTATATGCGCTATCTCTTTAAAGAGACTCTAAAAACAATCAAAGCTTTCGACTCTTTCACGTCAGCCAACCTCCCCTTCACGTAGCCTTTCGCATTTCTCTCACACAGGTGCTTACTCACTGTCCATCCGGGACTGGGACGACAACAAGGGAGATCATGTCAAGCATTACAAGATCCGCAAACTAGACAACGGTGGCTACTACATCACCACGAGGTCACAGTTTGACACTGTTCAGCAGCTGGTAGAGCACTACACAGGTAACACGCCAGCAGTTCACAAATTCATCCTCCTCCTTCCTGATCGCCTGCCAGCTTTCAAAGCTCCTCTTTCGGTGTCGTCATACTGAAATATCACTTCAGTTGATGTTTAATTCATTATTTGCAAGTCTTTAGCGTAAACCTTGAACTTTTTCACATAGATATTGTTAAATTACTGCCATGACCTTCGGTGTGCTTTAGTGGCGGTGCTGTGTAGGAATGTATGAGTATTATAAACGGTCACGTGCAAAGATGCCTTGCAGTAGAACCACGCAGATAGGTGGATTCCAGTGGTGGAGAAAGTACT
>NW_015113848.1:135292-141015 GCF_001443285.1 Poecilia latipinna | reverse complement strand
GGTGGATTCAGCAGTTGTGAAGCAGGAGAAAGTAATGGATGGCTTAGAAACAAATGCAATGTGGCATGCATTTGAATTGGGAACCAGTTACTCTGACTGCCCTCATTAAGATCCAGGGTGACCAGTTGTGTAACCATTTTTGGCTACGTTGCATTTGGGGATATGCTCCAACTTTACACATCTAGAAACTGAAACTTATGCTTATTTTTCTACAGTAGTTTAAGTTTGGTCGAATTTGATGCAAAGCTTCCGTGAACTTCAATTATTAAGTCCACAGATCCTCAGTCAGATCTAAATTCAGCTCTTAAAATTTCCATACCGAAGCTGAAGAAAAGTGTCTCCACAATATGACGCTGCCACCACCATGTTAGGTAATTTTAAAGAATTTTTTTCTTGTCTTCTTCACAATAATAACCTACTTTGTGTTGGTTTTGGTTATCGTACGTGAGCCTGGGCATTATAAGTCCCTCTAAAACATGTAAAACAACAAAAAAAAATTGTAGTTGCAACGTGACGTGAAAAAGTTCAAAGTGTATGAATACTTTTGACAGGAAATCTTAAATACTTCTACTTGATACTGCTTTTTGCATTGTGCTTTTATAACCATAGGCAGTCCCTATAAAAATAACTGAGTCAGTTATGATTAACTGACTCAGGAAATAGGAAAAATTAAGTTTCTCTGGCCTTTTTAAAATGCAAGAAACACGTTTTACTTCAGCTACAAACTCGAAAAAGAAGAGTTTGGATGACATAATGCTTTGCACTTCCGTCTCTAGTTGAAAGTGTAAATCTGCCCCCTAGTGGCGCATTTTGGGAACAGCGCACATAATTCAGTTTGCATCTTGGCACGTATTTATTTTTTTTTGTCTTTCCGACAGCATCCTGGCTGTGTTTCTGCCACATTTATGCATATTTTTGCTTTGTACATTATATGTTTATGTGTGTTGTGGTGTTGTATGTTTGCTTAACTTGCATTTTTCTTTCTTTACCTTTTGCATTTGCTCTGCTCTTCTCTATATTTGTCTGTTTGTATGTCTCTCCGTCTCTCTCTGTCTCAGAGAGAGCGGCGGGACTGTGCTGCCGCTTGATGGGCAGCTGTAAGAGGGGCATGCCTAAGCTGGCCGACTTATCAGTGAAGACCAAGGATATGTGGGAGATTCCCCGCGAGTCTCTCCAGCTGATTAAGAAACTGGGCAACGGCCAGTTTGGAGAAGTCTGGATGGGTAGGACTGTTGGGGATTCGCTGAAGGAGAAAAAAGAACAACAGAAGCACGCCTGTTTAAAAATGTATAACTGCAACGGGATAGAAAGTGTGAATATTTCTTAACGTAAAATCGTAAAGAAACAAATTCATAAATAAATAAATTGAAAAGTTGCAAGTGGGCGCGTCACTCAGAGGAATCTGAGTTCCTGTTCCACATCCAGATGTGCTGAGTTGTTCTCCTGATCCTCCTTTCGTTGCATGTGCATGTTTTTAAAACTCACATCACATTTTGTCACCCCTTTCCATCTTTTCACCAACTCTCCAACCCACACCTTCACCCTTTCTTCTCCCATCCTCCATCACCAAACTTCTTTCCCACCATCTCTGGCACCCCCTCTCCCTCCTCTTCCTCTTAGGAACTAACGATGGACTCTGTTACTACCTGACCAAGCCCTGCTTCAACTCCACCCCTCTCACCCTGGGCCTTGGGCGGGACGCCTGGGAAGTGCCGAGGGAAACCCTGTCAATGCAAAGGAAGCTGGGACAGGGGTGCTTCGGGGATGTCTGGATGGGTGAGACTGATGCGGGCAAACTCTAAAAGTTAGGAAAAACAGGGAAAAATTGAGCTGTAACAAAGATTATTTTGGTTTATTTCAGTGTCTAATTCAAGATTTCCTTTTATGCCAGTGTATTGTTTCTCAGTAGAGAACACACTGGATATTTTTACCTTAAAATATATAACCCTGAAAGAGTTTTCCAGTGACTAAATCTGAGTGCTTTAACATATTTTTTTGAGCTGTACAGGTTTTCATCCTGATGTCATCTGTGTGTACAGTGCTGCAGGAAGTTCACACACTCCCATCACGGACATAAATCTCACACTCCTTTAGGTCCATTAAGGACACATTTGAACCATTCTTTTTACAGTCTGGATTGAATATCTCCTCCAAAGTTTAGAAAATGTTGCTGAGCAACTCTTTTTGTTGCCGTCACCAAGATCCCTGCACTATTCTGGACGGATATTTCATCTTTGTTCTAACCTGAATTATTGGAGTTACTTTAAATTGGCAATTTTTAGTTGTTTCTTGGGTTTCAAAGTCTCCCTTTCACTTCCCCAAACCTACTTCGTTAATGAGTTCAATCTTTAACTCCTCTGATAAAGACGAGGTAAGAAGAGCTTGTCTGCTGTTACCTCAATTTGAAGGTGTTGATTTTTGACTAGGCACTTTTTTATTGGTCTCTGTTTCATGTTGATGCTAAACTTGCTCCATTCAGATAATGACACTGGTGTTTTTGGCTTAGCAATCTTGGTGGTTCCCAGTTCAAACCAAAGTTGAGGAAGCCAGTTTGGAGCAAATGAACAATATTCCCAAACACTGGGATTATAGTTGGGTGCTTAATAATCAGTCCACAGTTCTTTTGGTTCCTTGAAATCCCTAAACATATGAAATTCATGTCCATAGCGAGAGTATGTATACTTCTGACCGACACTGTGACTAAGGGTCTGCTTTTATTGACGTAAGAAAACCAGACAAACCTCCGTTCATCTGTTGTCTCTCGGCTCACTCATTAACGTCACGCATGCCCTCCAAAATACCAACCATGTGCATGGATCAGCATTTACCACATGCAACCAGCTCACTACTCCATTTTTGTTTGTTGTTTGCTTTTTATATGCTGCAGACACACTGCATGCACATGCAGCTGTCAACAGGACAGACAAATTGGCACATACACGAGGCCTTTTTCTGTGCGCATCCCCGCTTTTCTGTGCGCCGGTTAACATCAGCTCGTCTGTATGCCAGGCATGTGGAACGGCACCACCAAGGTAGCGGTGAAGACTCTGAAGCCAGGAACCATGTCCCCCGAGGCCTTCCTGGAGGAGGCTCAGATCATGAAGAGGCTCCGGCACGACAAGCTGGTACAGCTGTACGCCGTTGTGTCTGAGGAGCCCATCTACATCATCACTGAGTTCATGAGCCAAGGTATCGGGGTTGAGTAAACTGTCACCGCTCTGACATATTGTAGGTTTGAACTGCCTCCATCGCCGCAGGGGGGAAGCCTTGCTGACGTCAAACTTTTGAAGTAACTTTGAATTTTTTTTTTTTCATTCCTTAAATGAGACGTACGGTTAATAAAACTCAAAGGGCTTTCGTTCAGTCATAAGGATTCAGTTCATATTATAAAAGAAAAGAGCAGAAGCAATATTGATTCTGATTTTTAGCCGCAGCGCTGTTAAACACCAAAAGCCAAAAAGACTTTTACTACATCACTTCCCAAAAGAAGAGTGCAGTGAAAACCAGTGCTCTGTTTCTATTTTATATTCATTTAAAACTTGGATCCTGAGATTTTATCAGATTTTTTCTGATCCAAGTTGGAAAACCACTGGTTCTGCTAAATGACGCTCAGTGACCAGGACAACTTCTAATACTTTACTTTTCAGCACTGCAGAGACAAGTTCATTGAAGAAGATTAATCTAATCTAATAATACCTAATCTAATTAATCTTACATATTGAGTAGGACACAAATTGTCAAAACTGAATATGTGCAGTTTTTATGCTGGCTGTCTCTATGTTTTATATGCAAAGCAGCCATATTGGATCATGCAGTCAAGGTTGATGAGAAACATCTGACTTTTTTCACTTTCGCTCTGATAATTTTCCTAATTTTAAAGACAAAACATGTCGTCTCAGTGGATAAGAATGTCATGTTTTTATTGACACAACAAAGAAGTTGTTGTTGCTTTAAGGTTCGAGATTCCTGTTAAGATGGTGATGCATGGAAAACTTTAATTTCTGTGATGGTACATAGTAATAAATTATTTGAGAACCATTGACTTGAACCGCCGTTACATCGCTGGGGGTTAAAGCTTTTGTTGCCCTGCTAAACCACGAACCCCTGCACCATATTCATATATCTTTCACATGAGGTCTAAGGTCTAAGTTTATTCAGGTTTGTGGTTGTGGTGGCACAAAGTGTGAGAAAGTTCAGCAGTAATAAATAAGCATTGTAAGTATAAACACGAAAGAGCTCTACATGTTTTTAAGATAGGTAAAAACAAAGATCCAAACTAAGTAACTTATTTAAAATCCCACTTTACATACATTGAAAAAAATGAAAATATACTGTAAAAAGGCTAGTGACCCTATCTTCCTTCAATAACCATCATAACGAGTTAGAAATTGACACCAGGAACTTGGAAAATTTTTAGGAAAGTATATTTTCCTGTGTTTTAAAAAGCGACCACTTTCTCTATTTGTCATTGAAAGGTAACTTTTTTTTCTATTTTAATTTTCTCTAATAGGAAGCTTGCTGGACTTCTTGAAAGACGGAGAAGGCCAGACCCTGAAGCTGCCTCAGCTGGTGGACATGGCAGCACAGGTGAGGTTCAAGTCGAACAGCACGTGGTGGACAAAAGCGAGGCTTTTAGCTCCGCCGCAGACGTGAGCATGTCTGGTTTCTCTTCGTGTGCAGATTGCAGCTGGGATGGCATACATCGAGCGGATGAACTACATCCACCGTGACCTGCGAGCTGCTAATATCCTCGTCGGAGACAATCTGGTGTGCAAGATTGCTGACTTTGGTCTGGCCAGGCTAATTGAGGACAATGAGTACACAGCAAGACAAGGTAGCTGTATAAAACATAAGCGTACAGCTTCTGCCAGACGTGTGTGCAAGTGCTCGTGATGAATGAAAATGTCAGTAATTTTGGCTTTTCTTAAAAGTTATCTGAACTAGTGCTTCTGAAGGGCGGAATGAACATGCATCCATTCATTTTTTAAAAGCAAGAATCAGGTGTGCAAGTTTGAATTTATTGTGGATTTTCTGTTCAGCGTTCAGTGTCAAAATTACACATAAAATCTCAATTACAGACTAGTATGGAAGAAAGGGCTTCTGTCTTATTTGGCAACATTTTATTTTACGTTCATGCAGACAGAAACACTGGTGTTTCATCACCATTCAGTTTCTGAACAGGTTAGGCTTTAGTTTCCCTTCAGGTAAAGGTGACAGCTTCAAGTGGTGGAACCATGGAGACACATGAATGTTTTAACCGGACAAAGATATAAAAATAAAACACCTGAACTTGTTTTTAAAGGCTCAACTTTACCTTTATAAATAAATTTCCAAGGACTTTGACTTGAAGCCAAGAAGAATGGCCAATGTTGGAGTGTGTATGTATAATTTTAAGCATCCACAGTATTAAGCCAGTTTCTAATGTGTTAATATTTATGGACCCAATGCTTGTTTTTATATATATATATATATATATATATAAATTTTCCTCTCACCCTCCGTGGGTGGTCTCTTTCATCCTCTGAGCTCGGGTCCTCTACCAGAGGCCTGGGAGCTTGAGGTTCTCCTCCAGTATCTTGGCTGTGCCTAGAACTGCACATTTCTGGACTGAGATGTCTGATGTTGTTCCTGGGATCTGTTTGAGCCACTGCTCCAGTTTGGGGAGCAGTATATATATATATATATATATATATAGTTCCCTTCTCACCCTCCGCGGGCGGTCT
>NW_015113848.1:115057-132216 GCF_001443285.1 Poecilia latipinna | reverse complement strand
AGTATCTTGGCTGTGCCTAGAACTGCACATTTCTGGACTGAGATGTCTGATGTCGTTCCTGGGATCTGTTTGAGCCACTGCTCCAGTTTGGGGGTGACTGCCCCGAGGGCCCCGATGACCACAGGCACCATATATATATATATATATATATATATATATATATATATATATATATATATATATATATATATATATATTAAATTTAAATTTATTAAATTTATTAAATTTAATAAATTTATTAAATTTATTAATTTAAATTTAATATGACATTCATGAACATGATGAGTGGAAGCAAACAGTGAGCTGGAACTGAAAATACGTGTGCGCAAGTAAGAAAAAAAGAATCTAGTCTTCATCTGCATCTTTTTATATAGTTATTAGTTTAGTCTTTATGTCTTTATTTTTAGTCCTAACCTATCCTAAGTACATGAGCACACATCTTGACTGTGTTACCATGGTTTCAGGAGCAAAGTTCCCCATCAAGTGGACGGCTCCAGAAGCTGCACTCTATGGACGCTTTACCATCAAGTCAGATGTCTGGAGCTTTGGTATCCTGCTGACTGAACTCATCACTAAGGGACGTGTTCCCTACCCAGGTACTGGATCAGACCAAACTCAGATCATTTCAGAGTGAAGCTGTTTAGTTTTTGCATGTGAAACAGCTGATTACTGAGACATGGTGGGTTTTCACACTAACAAACCTTGCCACTGAGCCGCTCTGCTGGAGACTTCATAGCCTAAGCACTTCCTCGCTTAGTAGATGAGAACTTACGGTAAAAGGAGGGGTAACCGTTTCTTGAGCATCTTCCACCCTCCTGTGCCAATTAGCATGCCGATCCTGAGGCTTCCCGAGTTTACATGTTTTAATAAGTGAGATAATTCATGCAATTCCTTCACAAGCAAAATGTTATTGATACCTTACACCTCAACTTGGTGATCTGATAAAATATGAAGAAGAATTGTGTGAGAAGTGGGAACAAGGTTGAATAATTTCCCAGTTGTCTTAGTGAAGACGTGTTCATATTTTGTTTTATCTCCCTCTTCTTCTGCAAGTTTTTATTTATTATTTTTTTCATCCTGTCAACGGATCTTATGTTGTGCATCTTCCCCTCATTTTCTTTTATTTTTTCAGTCTAGCGAGCACTAGCACTCTCTTTGCACTCTGCATGTGTGCACATTAATGCACACATGCAGCTGTTGTTGTTCAGATGATATAAAGAAAGTTATTATTATTATTATTATTTTTAACAGAGACATTTGTTGACCAGGACAATAGTACCAAGACTGAAGCGAAACCTTTTGGAGCCTTTGGAGTTGTGATGATGTTGCAGTAAATATCAGTACCAACCCACCTGAAGCACCCCGGTGTTACCGGAGCGCCTTGCATATATTTGCTGTGTCCTCTGCTACCTGGCTTATGCCAGACTTTAATCAGAACTTTTAATGACCTCCTTGCAAGAGCAGCTTTCTTCACTTTCACTTTCATAATGAGAAACCTGTGGATTGTAATGATTTATAGTTGTCTTTATGATAGATCCTCACACCTGAGCTGTGGTTCCCTGCTGCTCCCACAGAGTTACCACAGGCTACTTGGCTGCTTCTCTGATTAATGCTCTGTTTTCCCAAGTCTGTCAGGTTAGGTCAGCGCTCTCCAACATGCAGCTCCAACGCTGCATGTGGTTCTCAGGTCCCTTCACAGTTGCTCTTAACTTAAACCAAAAATAAATGACAGAGAAAGATAAAAAAAAAAAAAATAAATAAAAAAAAAAGATCTGCTCAAATTTGCCTGCCTTTTTTTCTAGCAACATCAAAAAGCTTCTCGACATCTTTCTCCTGGACCTTCCTGCTATGTTCTCTGTACTTTATGATGCGGTTTGTGTTCTAATGTTCTCTAACAAACCTTCATTCTTGCTAGAAAGACAGTTTAGGGGTGCTGTGGTGGCGCAGGGGTTAAGAACCCACAAATGGAGGCCTTAATCCTCGACGTGGCTGACTTTTGCCACATGTCTCCCCCGTTCTCTCATTACCTACTTTCCTGTCAATTCACTATCAAATAAAGGCCACTAGAGCCAATAACACCTTTTTTTAAAAAGAGACAATTTAAAAACCATGAATTATTTTCCTTCCCCCTCACAGTAAGGGGTACATTATTTTGGTGCATCACAAAAAATACAAATAAAATATACTGTATATTCCAGACAAAATGCCAAAAGTTCAAAAGATAGAATCACTTTTGAAAAGGCAGGATTTTTATTTTTATCATATTAAGTGTTCCATTAAATTTTTTGTTATTGAATTTTAATTCAAGTGTGCGTAATATATTTGATTTTTGTTGTGTTTTTTTTTTCTTTTTTGTTTTGAACATAATTCAGTTTTAATCCTTCCTCCTCTTTCCCCTTTAGGCATGAACAACCGCGAGGTGCTGGAGCAGGTAGAGAGGGGCTACCGGATGCCAGGCGCCCACGGCTGCCCGACCTCGCTCCACGAACTGATGCTGCAGTGCTGGAGGCGGGAGGCCGACGAGAGACCCACCTTTGAGTACCTGCAGTCCTTCCTGGAGGATTACTTCACCGCCACAGAGCCGCAGTACCAGCCCGGAGAAAACCTGTGACCGGAATCGTGTCAGACAGACGCGGAGCTTTTAACCCACCATGCAGAAATACAATGACGGGCACGTTGAAGTCGAGCGTTTATTTGTGCCCTCAGTGCTTTTGATCCACACTTAACTCGTATGAAGAAACATATCAACGACTTTTTGACATTTCCTTTGTTTTTGGCTGCCGATCGTCACTGCATCCTGCTCAGAACAGATCAGTTAATCATGCCGAGGAGTTGGAGCTCTCCTGAACCGGCCTTGCAGTAATGTTGCTTTACTCTGTAACCATGACAACAAGCAACTGAAAGAAAATGTAGATGCTTGTGTTGAGGGGTGGGTTGAGGGAGTCCAGTGGGTGCATGATCTGTTCAGCTGCCATATTTCTTCAGGTCCTTTGATTTCTTTTTTTTTTTCTTCTTTTTTTTTATTTCATTTTGCGAGGAGAATGCCATCAGATTGACTGATTTCTGTGTGGAAAAATATGCTGATGCAAAAAGTCTCGCCTGCAACAAGTTGCACATCTCAAGGAAGCTCCGACAGCTGTCAGTGAACCTCGCGGTTCTTTGTCTGACCAGATTATTAACAGATTCACTCTGATATTTAAAAAAGATTCAATCTTCAGCAATAACTGAGCAGAGACCTGATTTCATTATAGTTATGATATTTGATTTTAAAAAGATAAAAGGTCTGATATTAGAGCTATGTCTGTCTCCTTGAACAAGTGCCTGCAATGCTGCGCTCAAAGTGGAAGGAATAAGAAATGTGCTTTATGTATGAATTGTCTCGTCTATTGTTCTAATTTAACTGAAATATATCTGTGCATCACAAACATTTCTATATCTAGTAAACATTTATGTATACAGTTGTTGTCCTTTAAGGCTGGAGGGTTGAAAATAAAGAGGAAAGATCTCTGGCAGTGGAATGTGAAGGAATAGTGTTTTAAATGTTTTTTAATGTTTTTTTTTTTTTTTCCACGAATGTAACCTTCATGTTGCAACTTCATTTTATTGTAATAAAGATCAGATATCTTTTCCAGGTGATGGGTTTTTTTTCTCTCATTTGTTTGTGTTTGGGGATTTATTTAAATGACCACTGTTGTTATGTCTTCTTTTGGTAAATGAAAGTTAAAATGTAACTAATAACTTAAAAGAAATAGTTACTGCTTTTGAAGGTTGTGCACTTTTAACGCGCAGACTTTGGGAACCTGATTGTTTCATGAGAATTTCATTTGAAGGTAGAAGATTATAAAGTTAAATTGAATGAATAATAATAAAAAAGAAAATAAATTTCAGCTGTCAAACTGACATTTTTCAGAAAAATCACGATTTTAAGGATAATAGATCCAATACAAGTATGACTTTAGTTCCACAATATCTTTTTTTGTTGTTGTCCAGGATTGTGGAATACACAACTAGCTGTCCTGTCTTTCAGATTTTTTATATAATAAATATCTTTAGTGTTTCTCTTCTACCTGAGCTGTGCGTCTCTGTAGCTCCCACCTTTGGCCTCTCGGCTGATTCTCAGAATAATGTTCTTCCTGCCCAGCCTGTCATTTTTTGGTGGTTAACCATATCTTGGTAAGAATGTGGGTTTGCTACCTTCACTACTTGCATATCTTGATGGTGAGTTAAACAATAATTAGTGTTCAAAGCTTGTTATTGTTTTTTGTACTGTTGTTTTTTCACCTCTCTATTTATCCTTATATTTATACTTTAGATGGGTTTCTTCTTTTGGTTGTTGCATTGGATTTAATGATATGAGAGTAAATGTCACATTTTTTTTATTATCAATTTTCAAAAACCTTTAAGTTTGTCACTTAAGATTACAATCATTACATTGAAGTTTTAAGACATAAATATACCTCAAAATAAATACATCACTGAGATATTTAATTTGATTTCTACATTACATTTTGTTGTTTTTGTTTTTTTTTTAGCTCCTTGTGAGATCCTCATCCCAGCTTCAAAAACCATTTAGGAAGACAAAATTATTCTTGATTTTTTATTTTTTAAGTTTAAAAACAAACAAAAATCCCCACATTATATCAATTTATCGTGTGCACTTTTTTCTGTTTTGAGATTGGTTCCTTTCAGCTGAAAAACTACATTTCCTACAACTCCAGCGGGTTAGAGTAAAGCCAGCTACGGGTGCCCACGTGTTTTTGACAATCAGGCACGTTGGGGAGGCACACACGGAGACTGGGGCGCACCGGAGACAGAGAGCAGGAATTGCAGAGGCAGAGACGCACGGGCGCACGGTCGATTTTCGCGCTCCCGCATACCGGGGGAGTCCCGCGTCTGTCCCCGAAACCGGAGCGCAGGCTTTTAACGGGGCTTTGTCAGTACCTCTACTCGGAACAAGATTATAACAGAACCTCTTTTTTTCCTTATTTCTTCATTTTCTCCCCTTTTGTCTATTTTGCTTTCCCATATTTAGCGGGTGCAGACGCTGATATTGAGCCAGAGGAGGAGCGGCTTTTAAAAGGTTTAAGTGGGAGGACGGTGGTGGTCCGGCCGGGGCGCAGCGGAGGAACTCTAGATGAAGCGGGGACACGCCGCTCGGTGACGGCTGTTGACGGCTCCGGTGAACCGGGCGAGAAGGGGGACTGAGCCCTGCGCCAGCCAGCCAGCCAGCCTGGCAGCCCGCGTTGACACCCCGCAAAACAAGCTCCACCGCGCTCTGCTTTACACCAGGGGGTGAGTGTTTTATGCAGATACACCAGAAAACGCTTACCGTCCACTCATCCAGCTGTGCCGCGCACATCTGGCAGCGCTTCACGTTGAGTTTTTTTTTTTCCTCCTTTTATTTAACCACGTCGGTGCTGTTACCTGCCGCCGCTCTGCATGCCTACAGCTGATCTGGGCTCAACTGTAGGCATGCATGCATGTGGCGATAATGATGTTCAAATACACACAGCAAATGTGCGCGCAGTGAACCCTACATAACCCCACCTGTTTTTTTTTTTTGTGTGTGTGTCCTTTTGTATTTATAATAATCTCACCTATTAGCCTCATTATGGCAGCATGTACACACTGCAAGCGGCAACAAAGAGGTTTTGTGTCATAAATTGTGTGACGGGCTCCGTGGATTTCCACCTGAGTTTGACCGGACTTTTCAGACACACATGACTGCCACGCACCGGATGTTTAAACCCAGATGTTGGCTTTACATATAAAAGCTGAGAGGCGGGGGTGTAGGGGTGGTGGTGGGGGTAAGGCCAGTCTCTTTGCCACCCCACTTAGTTGGACAGGACACATCAGCAGCAGCAGCAGCAGCGGCGGCGGCAGCAGCAGCAGCTCATCCTGCAGTGGTGATCCAGCCAGTGTGAGTTTGGAGAGTCATGATTCTGAGCTCTTACCTGTGGTTCTTAGCAAAAGGGAGGAGAAAGAGTGCAGGAAAACTAAGAAGTCAACGCCAGTGTCTGAGCAGTGACAGTTGGTTATTTAAGGGCCCCTCAGAGACATTCACAGGCTGCCCTGGTGCAGGTGCTGTTAGTATGCAGAGTGATGCTCAGAGTCTCTCTCTCTCTCTCTCTCTCTCTCTCTGTCTCTCTTTCTTTCTCTCTCACACACGCGCGCACACACACACACAGTCTCACGATCTGAGTCATATAAGACTTAGTTCTCTTATATTAGCAGTTAATGAATAATTTCCCCACAGTGAATGTTGGTATGAAAGGGAAATGGCCTTACCTTGGCATTCAGCTGCTGTCTGTCAGACTTGTCTTGAGTGTGTTACCTTCTCTCTCTCTCTCTCTGTGTGTGTGTGTGTGTGCGTGTGTGTGTGACAAACAGAGTGAATGTGAACAGCTTAGACCTATTGTGCTTCCTACCTGTGCAGCGGGGCTAGTTGTCATAGCAACGGCCTTGTAGCTCCGTTGATGTTCCTCCTGTCCTCATCGGCAGGGTCAGCGCACCTAACACACCACATCTCGTCTCAAATCTACCTCTCTGTGTGTGTGTGTGTGTGTGTGTGTGTGTGTGTGTGTGTGTGTGCGCGCGCGCAGGGAAGTAGCCTTTGTTTGCACTTTGCTGCAGTTCGTAGGTGTGTAGGTTGACAGCACAGGGAAATCAGTGTGTGTGCGTGTGTGTGTGTGTGTGTGTGGAGCTATGCGTGTGTGCGCGTCTAACGGTGTCACAAAGATACACCCTGCCGATATGACAGCCGACAGCTCAACCAATCACCTGTCTTCTTTTTCTCTGCCTATCAGCGTGTGAGGTTGCCATAGCCAGGCGCCCTCTTTATACAGATATTTGGAGATGGAGAAGGCAGAACGGACACATGTTTGCATGTGTCCCGAACGGATGGAAACACTCACTGATTGGCACGGCATGAATGGCGATTCCCCTGAAATTCCTGCAGTGAATTTAGATAAAGTTTGGAACTACGTCAAGGCTCGTGCAACCTGTTGAATGGTCGCATTACGCTTTATTAATGCATGGCCTCCGGATGGGGAGGTTGTGCATCTCGGCCTCTCTGGCAAAGCGTCAACAAGAGTCACCCATCCTTGTGGCTGGTGCCTATCTCCAGCAGTCATCAGCTTCCAAGAAATTCATCGAATCAAACTTGTTTTAAGTCAATTTTCAAAAACACCATTTCCCTTTTTTTCTCCTGAATTTGGATTTTGGTTTGCATTGAAGTGCTTTGAGCTTTTTGTGTGTGGGTGTGTGTATGAGAGGGCAGGGGGAGAGGGTTGCACATTTTTTTATTTGCAAACATCAAACTAAAGTCCTCAAAGTCCCACAAAGAAACACTGACCTTAGACATACTCATTTTGAAAACATCTTATTCAGAACATCAGATGCATGAAGTGTGATTCTTATCACTAAACTGCACAGAGTAGCTTTAAAAAAAAATCATAGTGGTGAACTTATTGATTTTTATCAATGAACTCATGGAACCAACAGTTAACCGTGTTAACACACAGTTAGCATTACTGTCAGCGGCGGGTGTTTTCAATTGATCTTACCAGTAATAAATCAAATAAATCAAATTCTTATCATTATTAGAAACTTTTTGCCATAACAATAAATGAAACAATAAAAGCCAATCCCTAGTTTTTGAGCACGCTTTCGCATTGTGTGCTATATCTTTTTTGTTGAGCTACACTTTATGAAGTCGCCTTTTTAACATCTCAGAGATGTGGTTTGTCACATCGTTCCTGCGGTTCTTAGTCGTCTTGAGCAGAGACCACAGAAAGTGTCTATGTGATCAGAGTGTTCTTTGTCCGTTTGCACCCCCCACCCTCACCTGTTGCTACTTTGCACGACTTTGTGTCGGCCCACTGGGTGAACTAAGAGTGTTCTTATTCTTTTTTGTCTGCTTGGATTTTTCTAGTCACAAACTACACTTAGATGCGAGTGTGTGCGCATGTTTTTTTTTTTTTTTTTGTCTCCTGTGTGTGTCTGCATTACCCTTGCGACCTGTCCAGGACGTGGCCCCGCCTCTCGCCTAATGACCGCTGGACAGGCACCAGCCCCCATGACCCCACAAGGACTAACAGGTATAGAGAATGGATGAGTGAAACAAGCGTACACTTATTGCAAGGGAACCAACTACAAATCCCCTCTCACTAAGGAGACGTTCAGTGAAATCTACTGTTATCGACACTAGATCTGGCTTCTTAGCACACATCTTAACTAATAAACAAGCCAAATTTAATATACTAACTTGTCAATGCAGAGCAGAACGACCAAAAGGGCTTATGCAACACGTACTTGAAGATTACTGCAAAAATGTTGCAGCTTCTGTATTTGAGTTTAAGTCAAAGTATCCAAATAAGATAATTGAACAATTGTACTATAGTACATGTGATAACCAATATTTTAGCAGCAGTAGGAATAATTGTTGCATTTATGCAATTTCTGTCTGACATTCTGACATTTTTCTCTAAAAGTGGTAATAATATATGGATGTGGTACCATACAGTCAGAGTCTCATCCTGGTCCTCTGCTTGTTTTGGAGTAACAGTGTAACAAGCCGATATTAGCCACTGAATTAATCAGCTTCTGTGTCGTCTCCAATCAGCTGCTTGACAGACATGCAGCTCATAGATTCCCAGCTGTAGCCTTAAAACAGCGCTGCCTTAATGAGACTGATGTGTGGCGCTCCTTTAGCTTTCACACCGGTGGCCAGCAACAGGTGAGGGAGGGGAACTGATGTCAAACCGTAGGGGCAGTGTGGCAGAAACCTTTGAAATGCCATTTAACATTTCGTGCTCGATATTATCTGGTGAAGAGGAGAGCCATCTTTCCAAGCAACAAATCGAGTCGTTGAGACCTGTTCCATGTTGAGTGGCGGTAACTAGAAGTCTTAAAAATCCCTCCTTAATTTACACACCGATGAGTTTAGGATTTTACTGTTGGCTGTGAGTGTCGCGCATGATCTGGCCACAAACTCTTCTGCAAGATCCTCTGCAGCGATTTCATCCCGGCGAGGTCGGACACCCAAACCAGACCCGACAACACTTCACGTCAGAAGCATTTTAAGCTTCCGACGAGGTGTGTCTTAAACCTGTAATGTTTTAGAGTCGGTATACGTCTGATTTTTTTTCACACGGCATTCCGCGTTTCAGGAAAACTAAATTTCCCTTTTAACAGAATTTTGATTTGATTCTTCCATCTATGAATAGAGCTGTCATGAGGACGACTCTAAGAATACAGCGGCGATTACGCTCGCCAACGTATTTTTCTGTAAAAAAAACAAAAAACAAACTCTTCTGTTAATGTTTTGTAACAGGATATATTTGGAATATTTGACAGGTTTCTGTATTCCCACTGCTGGCTAAAACAATAAGTCATTAATTTGCCCTTGAGGATTCAGAGACCTGTCTTTCTTGCTCCCGTTAATCCAAACGTCACCTGGAGTGAAATGGCTTTCGCCGAAGGCAGGTAAACGTGGTTCATCTCCCACACACACACACACACACACACACACACACACACATCTACACACACGCGCACACACTCACAGCAACCATTTAGTGTTAGTGTAAGCAGTGTTTGTATGCTCCATTCTGTCACCTCCCACACGATACATTCATAAAACGGCTCCTCGGCGCCAAAGGCAGTGACTCAAAAAGAAGACGTCTCCCCCTCTCTTCTCCCTCGCCTCCTTCACTCTTTTAACCTCTCTGCCCCCGTCTATCCGTCCTCTTTGTCAGCCCCTTCCCATCCTACTTCCTTTCTTTTTCTTACCTACGTTCCTCATTCTCCTCGTCTCCTTCACCTCCTCTACCACCACCCCCCCCTCCACCCCCCACAGGCGAAGCTGGTTGCAGCCGGTTTGAGTCTGACAGCAGAGAGGAAGCTGCGACCTCTCACCTCTGGAGGAATGGAGGGAGGCAGCGGGAGAGGGATGATAGAGGGCAGCCGGGATGGATGGATGGAAGTGGATGGAGGGCGGCAAGGCTGCAAGAGGCGAGGGAGAGGTCAGAGAACAGGAGGGATTTACCAAGGAAAGAGAGGAGGAGAGAGAGAGAGAGAGAGAGATGGTATGGAGGGAAAGGAGGGAGGGAACAGAGAGAGGTCAGGGAAGAGAAGGGGTGATAAATGATGAGAGAGTGGAGGGACAAGTTGAAAGAGGAGACGGAGCGCGAGAGGACGAGGAAGATGGGAGAAAGACGGAGTGTGAAACGGCTGTGTACCTCCCTAACAAGCTGGACAGAATCAGCTCAATTATTAAAGAGGAGCGAGAGATGGGGGGGAAAACATGCACGCACGCAAGCACGCTTCCCGGCGTCTGGCGTTCAACACTCACTCACTCACACACGCACACACTCTCACACACACACCTATTTGTAGATCATTAGAATTTACAGTCTGTCTGATTTTGCGGAGTGTTTTTGGGTTCTGCTCTGCGCGTATTCATGAGTCTGGGTATGTGTTTTTAAAAAACAATGAGTCAGAGGATCAGCAGAGACCTCACAGACACACACACACACACGCATGCACGCGCGCACACACACATTAAAAGCCAACTTGATTTCCACCATCAGTATTGTCCCATCAATATGAGTCGATAATCAGCGCACTAAGGGGTCTGTCTATAAATCCCCACCTCGAATACAGTTCTCACCCTCTCCCTCCTCTTCCTCTCTTGTTTCAAGTTCTCTTTCTCTTTTCCCTCCTTCTCCGAGGAAGTGTATGCCCCCGAGGGACTGTAGGGATTCGCTACCTTCCAGGAGAGATAGAGATTGCATGCGTGTGTGTGTGTGTGTGCGTGCGAGTGAGAACACACACTTCCTGAGATGGAAAGCGAGTGAAAGCAGGAGGCTGTGGAAGAAAGGGGGTGCGGGGGTGGGGTGGGAGGTGTGGGATGGGGGTGAGGAAAGAGGAAGAGATAAGAGGGAAAGACAGAGAGTAGTCGGGGAGAGGGGGGGCGGGGGGGGATGGATGAATGCACTGCACAACGTGTGAGTGTTTCTGAGAGAGAGAGAGAGAGAAAAGGAGATGGTAAAGAGATACAGAGGCACACAGAGGGACAGTAGAAGTCATAATTTCTCAGAGTGTTGCACAGATGTGTGTGTGTGTTTTTTTGTGTCTGAATGCGTTACGTTGCCTCACTCGGGCTCGGGGCCAAGAGCCCCGAGAGGTGCGGCAGGGGTGGACGGCGAGAGCGCGTGCCTTCTCCTGAGGTGTGTCTGCTGGGGTTGCGGCTGACGAGCTGTCAGTACCTACACTTGGAATGTTCACAAGGCGGCCATTGTTGTTCAAACAGCCAGCAGCCTTCTCCTTGGCAACGGGCGCTGCTGCAGCGTTTCCCACAGCAACTGTGGAGCAGGAGTACGGAGGAAGGAGGAGGAGGAGTTGGGGAAGTCAGGGCCGCAGCATGGGGGCCCCTGTCCAACACGCTGGCCTCAAGGTCTGAGCGTTTGTAGGGGTCCAAGCATCTGGCTTGTGTGTCCTTTGTGTGTGTGTGTGTGTGTGCGGGGGGGTAAAATTGTGAATTAGGACTATATGTGAACACGTTTTGGACTTTACATCATAGCACATTTTGTGACGCATGAAGCGCAACTTTCATCTGCTCTTTCTGTACAATGAAAGTCAGAGGATCGAGCCAACTTGATTTCCAAGCAAAGTTTGTGTACAAATAAAAGAAGATTAAGATCTGCTTCTGATTCATGGTTACTTCAAGGGACGGAGTAATATCATGAAAATCAATAAGGAGAATAAAACGTTTCATTAGCTGCAACCGGTAATGGTATCAGTTAAAGTTGCATCTGCAGCACTCATCACTGGATTTGCACAAAAACAAGGCAACTCTTCATTCGAATAAAGCAACTTTCATTCTGATTTGTTCTGTAATCAACTGCTTTACACCAGAGTTGACTTTCTAACTTTACTTTAAAAAAAACAAACAAAAAAAAAAACGCATTGCCTTAGCTTGTAATGAGTGATGGACAGTTTGCAGAAACAGGTGAGGGTGGGGGGAGTGTGTTAACACAGAGTGACCGTGTCCCATAAAACTGCAGTTTCCACCTTAGCGGCTTTGTTTTTATGTTTATTGACTTTTCAGGCTTTTGGGGGAAAAAAAAAAAAAAAAACTAGCAACAAATCTAGTGCTTTTTGTCTTTTGCTGTTTTTGTGTAATTCAATTTCTTTCTTACTCTTCTGAACATGTGGTGGGTGCTGTCGTTGGTCCCAAAGCATGTGATAAAATCACTGCATTGAAATGATTCACTCCATTTTTTTTGTATCTTTTTAGACCATTCAGGTTGTTAACGTAGGTTGTTGGAAAAGTCGTAAGATGCTGTACTGTAGCTTAATGGAGTTCCCTTAGTATTCTAGAAAACTGAACTATAAACTACATTTTCTAGGCATATTTAGGGAGCCTTTTAGTATTGTTGTAGCTTTCACAAGGTTGTTCATTTCTTCTGCAGCTCCAAATACAATTACATGCAAGTGACTAATACTGCAAATTAGTGATGATGTCATTAAAGACTTGAAATTAATTATCTTACTAAAGAGTTGGCAACAGTGCATACAGTCAGAGAAAATCCGGTCACTGAAATTTTCTCTAGCATTATAAAAATAAATATGAACTTTGTCTTTGGTATGAGGGAAAATTTAAGCTGCTCTAAAATCATTACTTTTTAAAACCTCGGTGTTCCTTGATACCAGAAACTGGACAGTAAGTAATCTTAACAGCTCTTGTTTTCATCCATTTAACATTTTAACATGAATTTAAAAGCACAATTTTAACGTAGCCCACTTCTGATTTTAACCCTGATTCATATTGAATGAATTTATGTTAATCTGCTCAAATGCTGTTGATGGTTCTGATTTTAATGACTGTTGTGATAGCCTTTTTACTCACTACCAGTCATTAGCATGTACAGTGGCTGAAGGACATAACAGATTAACCTAATAGCAGATTTACACCACAAACGGCAAAAATTAAAAAAAATTTTCATGAGCCGGAATTTTAACTAGCTTTTTGCTCTTGCGCTATATTAAATGAGGGTAGAAAGAAAATAAAAAACACATCTAACACTGAATTATCTGCTGTTGTTCCCGGTAAAACACAAGCTAATGTAAGCTAGCTGCTAGCGTTAGCAGAAGTTGTAGTTATAAACGTCTACAGCCATTTCAGCAAAGGATTATTGTACTGAAAGTTTTCTGTACTTTTTAACATCGAAGAAGAAGAGTTCATTATGTGTTGTTCATACCTAAGAAAGCTGCATTCTGCTGAAAATACACGCAGGCGGGATAGGTTCTCCTGAAGAACTGTGAAACTTACAAACCAATTTGTGTACATTTTGTTCTAATCCAACTGTTAATTTCATAAAGGAAAACGAGGTGACATATTTTTGCGTCACTATTAGGAAGTATCAAATTCTGGTTTTAATTGAGTATAACATTTGTCCCAAATGTGTCTGGCTTCCTGAAGGATAAGTGTTAGTTGTTCCATTTAACAAAGAAAATATGTCATTTTTAATCAATGACATTTTTAAGCAGTCTAAAAGTTTGTACATCTAAAATTAAAACATTTTATTGCAGTCGTTTCATACCTTTGACTGGAAAGAACCTCGGGTAGTTTTATCTATTAAATTCCTGCTAGTTAGTTGAACATCTTGACTCCCAGAAAGTCTAGTTTAAGCTTCCTACACTTTCTTAGAGATATTGAGAGCTTGTTTCCTTTCCAGCTTCACTTTAAAATTAACAATGTTATATAATTAGGCTTGGATGAAATAAATGTATAACCTGGAGGATACACAGATATATTTTCATAAGGGGACGGCCAGTAAAAACATCTCGGAGGTATCAGGAAACCCCCATTCATCACTTAGGTCTTTATTTAACTGGAGTTCTTGGACTCGGCCTCGGCTAGGTAGATGTTTTTTTTTTTTCCTTCTTACATCTGTATTGTTTTTACTTTCCTGCATCCACATATGCATGCCTCTGTTCCCCACTGGTGTTATTGTTGGTCACATGACCTGATTCAAAGGATGGTCATAAGCAGTGCCAGAAAACTGCCTGCAGGAGAGTGAGGAAGAGCAGGGGAAGAGTGTCAGGCTAAGTTGGAGATCAAGAAGGAGTGTTTGGGGAGAGGGGGCTGTGGGAAAGAAAGTGGGGGCGGGAGGAGAGGGGATGCTTGAGCATGAGGGAGACAAGCAGAGGGGGTCTGAGAAAGGAAGGGGGTACTATGGTCCTTGTCTTAAAATAACCTCGGCCTGCATATTCCTGTGAAACAAATCGAAGCGAAGCAGTCACATGTGGGGGTTTTTTTTTTTGGTGGTCGTTGCGGCGGAGAGGGTCCTGATTTCCTGTGCTTTCCGCTTCTTCTCCAGTCCCCTGCGTGCATCTTTGGCTGAGCTGCCGCTGTATCTGGTCCTTGTGAAGTCTGCTTAGATGTGCGTCTGAACGTCTGTCTGCTTTTTTTTTGTGTGTGTGTGTGTGTGTGTGTGTGTTTGTCTGCACATATGGTTTATGTGTTGGTCTCTGTTGAGTTGTGCGCCTGGTGTGCGTGTTTGTTGTGCGTGCTCGTGCCTGCTCTTGGCAGGAGACGCAGCACGCACACACTGGTGATGGAGATCATTAGGAATTTCCTGCAGCTGGGGAGGTGGTGGTGGATTTCTTCGTCGAGGGTGGCTGGGATGTGAGAAGGAGAAGAGAGGTCACGGTGAAGGAGAGTGTGGGTGGAGGGGTGGACGGGGCGGATGAGGGGTGGGGGGTTGTTCTTGTTTGAGTGTGTTGGTGGGATTCTGATGTGCGTGCGTGTGTGTGTGTGTGTGTGTGTGCATGCTGAGCTGCAGCCCCTCAAAACTAAATGTGCAAAATAATGGTAGGTTCTCTCCTGCTCCAATAGTCCCTGCTAGCTTTTCCAACTTTAATCAGGACCTAGATCTCACAAACAACTTAGACCTGTAAATCCACAACCTGTGCAGGGATTGGTGCCACACATGGCATCATGTTGTTTTTCTCATCATTAACAACAGCAAAAAAAATAAATATTTAAACTACTTATGGTAAAGTTTCTCTATCAGTGTAAACAGTACTAGTTTTCGAAAGTTACAGTTCTTCTTCATACTGTTTAATCATTCGTTTTTATGAGACGCCAGAGGTAGAGGAAGTGTCTTGCCCATTGCCTGTTCTGTTCTGTTCTATTCTATTCTATTCTATTAGGTTGTGTTCTGACTGGAAGTAAAATCGTCATAATATTGTCATGTTGGAGTTGCCCAGTCTATGTTTTCTATTGCTTTTTTTTTCATGTGGGGATGTGTGCACCCCCATCTGTATGAGAATTCAGATGCAGATGCCGCTGAAGTCGGTATGTTGTTATGACTGTTCACTCAGTTAAAGGATTATTTAACTTTTTCACCACTATTGAATTTCATTTGACTAGATTTATCATCAGTGAGAATGTTGACCATTTAAAAACCAGTCAGCGTTGTGGGTGGTAGAGCGCACGACCCGCGTACGGAGTCCTCTACGCGGCTGTCGCAGGTTCGGGTCCTGGCCTGTTGACGTTTGCTGCATGTTTGCCCCCGATTCTCACAGCTGACTTTACTGTCAATTCACTATCAAATAAAGGGTACAAGTGCCAAAAATACTTAAAAAAACCAAACCGTTAGAGACTTGTCATACCTTTATTCTGGTTGTGAAAACACAAAAAGTGGTACATTCATTGCACTTTGGCATAAGGACAACCTCAGATTTAGACAAGAGAATAATATACACAAAGTGATAAAATCTGGTCTAAATTAGTCTATGATGATTCTGGATCCCTCTTTGTGATTTGAGAAACTTTATATACCAGCAAGGCAAAACATTACGTCTGAAAGTGAGATGCGTAGCACTTTTTTATTCACCGTCGCACTTATTAGTAAGACTCAACGTCAGCAAGTGGACATTTAGTCTAGGGATATACCAATATGAAGATTTGGGCTGATATTTATATCCCATAATAATATTGCTGTCATTGCTGATAATTGATATTTACAGATATTATATACATATATATGTATATCGCACTACCTGGGGAAAAAAAAAAAACACACTTCTGACTTCACCACTGCTTCTCTGCTCCAGTTAGTGTCGATATATTGCGCATCCCTAATTGAGTCCTCAGAGCTCAATGCATTAGAGTAAGAAAAAAAGTTTGAGCAGGTTTGAGATCATAATGGCTGGATGCCTGGGACTGATCATCTCCAAATCTGCAGCTCTTCTGAAGTTTCTGGCCTGCAGTGGTCAGCACCTTTCAAAAGTGATCCAAGGAAGGAACAATGGTGAACCTGCGGCAGGGTCATGGGGAACCCAGGCTAAAACACGTGTGAAGTGACGGTTAGCAACGTGATTGCTTTCATCAGACTAGATACTGCAGCACAAATTGCTAAAGACATTACTGGTGGCTGTGACAGAGAGGTGTAAGGATGCGCTGTGCATCAGGACTGCAGACCTGTCAGGATCTAGATGCTGGTCATTATGTTAGTCCAGATAGGTAGATATCTATTGGTATATATCTATTAACAAAGTTATTGATGATTCTAGCGATTGATCAATGTGTTTTAACTCATAGTGTTTCTGACAAGTTATGTATTTGGAAGTCCTCAGAATGGAGAGGAGAGAAAGCGCCAGCGTTCATGTAGGAGCCGCCGCTGCATAGAGCTGAACTTTATTTTTCAAGTATTTCATTAAACTCTGACGTGGCTTGTTCATCATGCAACACATCACTAAGTTCTCCTCCTCCTCTCTCTTCCTCTGCAGACATCTCTCACAGACAAACTCAAATAGCCGCCAACTTGTTCCGTTTCTTCCTCGTCCGCTTTGCTGATGTTTCCCGTTGTTGTTGCGAGAGGCTGAGGCTGTCTGGGCTTGCAGGTTGAGGTTGCATCGGGGTTGAGGTGATGTGGAGGGAGCGGCGTCGCGATGCTGGCTGGGTTTCCACGCCGTGTCACTCGGTCTCTGTGGACCCCCTTGACCCACTTCCCCCTCCCTACCCCAACCCCACCTCTTTCCCTCTCTCTCCTGGCCCTCACGCAGACTTCCTCCATCTCGTTCTTCCCTTTCTCTCCTCCATCCCTCTCCTTCTCCTTATCTGTCTAAACCTCTTGTTGGAGCCC
>NW_015113848.1:78601-111763 GCF_001443285.1 Poecilia latipinna | reverse complement strand
CCCCCCCCCCTCTCTCTCTCTCTCCCTCCCCCCTCCCCCTCCTCCTCACCACCTCTCTTTTTCCTCTCTCTTCTGTGCCCCCCCACAGCCCCCCCCAAACCTCCCCATGCTGTTTCGGTGCTGCTGCCTGTCTCTTAGCAACAACTGCACACCCGTTAGAGCTCAGTGAGTGCTTTTTACAAACACACCCAGGAAAACACACTCTCACATGTGCACACTCCTGTTCACACACACAATCAGTGGCACGTACGCGTGCACAAGCTCACACACACACACGCACTGGGTCTAGTTCCTCATTGAGGGTTTCTGCTGGCAGGCCTGTGAGTCTGCAAGCCTTTGTGGCAGTGAGATAGATGAGGAGAGAATAGATATGCTGTACAACTACCATCGACAGAGTCATTGCGCCTCCCAGACTGCGTAACAGGGCAATTGCCCAAACTC
Organism: Poecilia latipinna; assembly: GCF_001443285.1. Taxonomy (NCBI): domain Eukaryota; kingdom Metazoa; phylum Chordata; class Actinopteri; order Cyprinodontiformes; family Poeciliidae; genus Poecilia; species Poecilia latipinna. The sequence continues at coordinate 111,322 of NW_015113848.1, read as the reverse complement.
GAAACTGGCAGCCTCTTGTCTCTGCACAAACACACTAACTGCACAGGCATTCTGTGGCTTGTTGTGTTGTTGTCGCTGGCTTCCCCGCATTTGCACAATAACACCAAAAACTTTTTTGAAGAAAGTGGAGGAAATAAAAAAAAAGAGAAAAACCGTACCAGATCAAAAGTGTTCAAACACTTCTCGTACAAGAAGCTCGTCTTTGTGCGGCAGATTCAACAGATCATGATGTGGGAGCAGCGCATACCATCGTCTGTTTTCACTGAGACAATACTACGCCGCTGTGTGTTCCAAAGCCCCAGAGCCATCCACGGGAAAATGCACCAAAACACATTCGCTACGTATGATTATATTGGAATGGCGGCTGAAGGATGCCAGGAGTGCTTTGCCTAAACAATGAATCATAGCAGAATTGATTGGCTCGCATCTAAACCCTGTCAAAATGCCCCCTGCAGAGCACAGAAGAGGGGCATTTGCATGTGTGTCTTTGTTTTTGCGTGCGGGGAGCACATGCGTGCGTGTGTGTGCGTGTTGTGTCTGTCTTTATGTGTAAATCGATGTGTGGGAGGACGAAGCTGCAGGGGCATATTTGCATGTGTGTGTTGGTATGTGTCGGGGAGTGACAGCGTGTATGTGTGAGCACATGTGATGCGGCGCTTAATTAAAGCATGTGCTCCTCTCCTTCCCTCACAAACTGGTCAGATGAAGCCACGATTAATGAGCGCCGTTAATTAGACCGGAGAGAAAGTGAGAACGGCAGAGAAAGTCAGGGAGGTGGCAGCGGGAAGGGAAGAGAAGGGAAGGGAGTGGGTGATGGGGTTAAAGAAGTACGAGCAGTGTGTGCATGTGTGTGTGTGTTCATCTCCATGTTTGTCTGTCCCAGTTGTGTCATTCCTCAGAGCAGCAGAGGTTGTTTCGCTTCATGCGTGCAGCCCAGCACTCAGCTCCGGCAAAACTCCCCCTCTCCTCTTCCTCGACTGCCTCATCCTCTTCCTCCTGCTCCTCCACAACTTTTTTCCCCTCTTAATTTCCCCGTCTGCCTGTCCAGTCACGATTCTTTCCCTCCTGTTTCAGTCACATCTTTCACTTTCCTGTCTCTTCTGCAGCCCTGTCGCCTTTTCATACATTCCCACCCTTTCATTCTCTCACTTTCTTTGCCTCCTGCTCAATGTCCTCCCTCCCTCCCTCCATAATCAGAGCCATATGTTGGAAGGGAAAGGCAGAGAGATCTGACAATGGACATAATTGTGTTGAATGTGGAGTGTGTGCGCTACAGAGTTAAGAGAGCCAGCAGCGTGCATGCATATCTGCTCACAAATGTTGCAAGCCTTCCTGTGTTTGTGCCTGACGAGCATGCGTGGCGGCCAGCACATGTGGTCCAAGTCTCGTTCTTCTGTTTCTTCCATCCTGGGTCTGCACTTCTCCTCCTCTCTGAGGTTCTGCTATCCCTCCATCACTCCTGTCTTTGTGTCACCTTCATCTCTACATCCTCTCAACACCTCGACTTTCACCGCCTCTCTGCTTCCCCCTGGTGGCAGATGTTGTTTACACATTTTCGTTCTTGTTGCATCCCAACAGGAATCTGCAGAGTTTCAGGCAAGAAAACATGACACTGGCTGTACATGTGCATGTGTTCTCCCTACGTTAGCCACGGTTCATTGTTTCAATTGTCCAGTGAAATTTGTATGTGCAAAATGTTCCCAGTTGCTTACATAATGGAGCGGCGTGACGCTATGATCGGCATAACATGCACGCAGTTCTTAAATATGTTCCCAAAATTTGCTAAAAGATCAGAAATTTTAGCCACAAGTCAACTTAAACAATTTATACTGCAAGTCATCCTCTAACATAATTGTGTCTGATGCGAGACGGTGCAGCCCTCTCTCAAATACTGATTCCAGTCTGGCCCAATTCGCGCTGTGACATCATGTACTAATCACTTATTCTCTTTCTCTTTGTGCTCCTCCCTTCTCCACGTGCCTTCCCCTCCACCTTCTCCAACTACTCTGTCCCTTTTCTCCTTTTGTCTGTCTCCGTCTTCTTTTTCTTTCACTCTAGCAACCATGGGCAGAAGACAGAGCCAGGGAGAAGAGAGAGAAAAGTCTGTGAGCTCTCCACTGCAGTATTGATGACCCAATGATCCCCTGCAGAACAGAGCCAGTCAGGCAGACCGAGTCAGGCTCGCCTCAGAATCAAAAATCAGCGCCACGGCCGTTTGGTCGGAGCAACCGACTGAGTGGGGTATGAATGGTAAATGTAATCTAATTTTACAATGCCGGCGTGTGGGTGGCACAGTTAATAAAAGAGGGTGCATTACAGAGTAGGATTTTGGCACGTTGCCAAATTCGTTGACAGTCTGGTCCGTAAAAGTTTAGCAGCAGTAAGAAGAAAGAACGTCTTTCCCAGTTTCTGAAATTCAACTCGAGGGTGTTGACACATTTTAACCGTCCTGGTTTTTTTTATTTTTATTTCCATCTTTAGGTGTAAAAATCTTCTGCCCCTACAAGCTGTTGAAAGTTTCATACAGAGACAGCTGAAACCACCTCTCCACATCCTGCGCCACTACCTGCAGCACTGTCCACTGGATGAGTGGCTCGTCGGATCCTCAGCATTCAGGCCAAACTGGCACTCCGGCAGGTCGTGGGGAGACTCGGCCAGAGCAGAAGGGTTTTGTGGTTAGACTGGAGAAACTGGGAAGACCTGAGTCCTGGACAGGGGAGCTCACACTCCATGGCGCGTTCCAAGATCCATTTCATGATGGACTGGCACTTGTGACCTCCGACATTGCCCCCACCCCCCCGTCCACCCTGGCAACTGGTGCTCGCCTGCAGGAAAGGCTGGGGCACGGCACCTACCTGCAGAGGCACCCTGACACCTGCATGACAGCCGAGGCGGACACGTTTTCAGCGACTCTCAGAAACATGCAAACACACGTAGACCCGGAAGTGCACGCAGAAGCTTTCTCCAACCCGCACATGGACAACTGTGGAATCATGGAAATCAGCAATCACAGTGATTCTATAGACTCAGAACTCTCTAAAACTCTCACAGTAGAGGCCATGAACACAACTTCACCTCAGACTTTGCCTTTGGCGATTGGCAATCATCCTGCAACTACCAATCCGCTGGAGGCCCCGGCAGCCCGGACTGCGGAGTTCGACACGCCCTCAAACTACGGTCCAGTCCCCTCTGGTCCTAACCCAATAACGGTGCCTTCTTCTCTACCCATAGAGACAGAGAAGAAGTATGCACTCCGCAGCTCTGGGCGTCCTCGCTTCCCCTTGCACCTGCGTAAATCCTCTCGGCTGCATCGGAGCATCGAGGATGTGGGGAAAGGGTCAGGCAGGGACAGGGGAAGAGAAGAGGAGGAAACATTAGAGGAGAAGATCTGGATGGTTAAAGAGGACGAAATCACTGCAGATGCTAAAGAAGAGCGTTCTTCTGTGGAGGCTGTTCTACCTGCACCTACTTGCCATACAGATATGCCTCTTACTCCGAGTGAACCTAAGCCTGCTCCCAAACCTCTACTTAAGCCTGGGCCCAGACTTGGGCACAGACCTGGACCTAAATCCAGGTGTAAGCCTCCGCTGAAATATGTGCACAAAGCAGCTCCTAAGAGTATTTTAAAGCAGCGTCTGGCAGCGCAGGCCCTCCGCCAGAGTGCTGCCTCTCATCTCACATTTGAATCTGCTCCACCTGCTCCTTTGTTGACTATGAAGGAAGAACCTGGTGCAGGCTTGGGGGTCTGTCCTCCAAGTAACAGCAAAAAGGGCCGTTATGTTGGTGTAAGTGTGTTAACAGTAACAAATAAAGTGCCTTGCAAAAGTGCTCCCAACAAAATGAACCTTTTCGCAGCTTGATTTGCTGCAACCACAAACGACGGTGTATTTCAAATTGATACATTGAGACATGTTTTTCTTTTTTACAAAGAGCTCAAAACTTGGTATTCAGCCTTCTTAGACAGTTCTTTGTAGAATCACATAGTGTCACGTCTTCTGCAGCTCCCAGCAGGTTTCCTTCCAGGCTACCCCCTATTTAGCTTCACCTGTCTTCAAGTCTGACTTCTTGCCTCTGCTGAAAAAAGAAAGCATCCCCAGAGTATGAGGTTGCCTCCACCATGTTTCACTGTGGTTCTGGTGTGTTCAGGGTGTTGTGCAGTGTTAGTATTTTTGCTACATGCAGGGTTTCGAGTGAAGGCCAAAAAATTCAGTATCACTCTTTAAGAAAAGGACAAACTGCCTTTTGTTTGCTGCGTCCCCTAAGACTTATGGCAAACTACAAGCAAGGCATCTTATGTCTTTCTCTCAGCAATCGCTTTCTTCTTGCCTCTTTTCCATTTAGGCCAGATTTGTAAAATGTACAACTCAACATTTCTTCCACCTCAGGTGTGGATCCCTTTAGCTCCTCCGGACTTAGCATGAAACATTTGGCTTCATCTCTGATTAGTGCTCATTTGGTCAGCTCTGTCAGTTTTAGGTAGAAAGCCATGTCTTGGTAAATTTGCAGCCGTTTTACACGCTTTTGGGTTTTGAATGATTGAAATAACCTTTGCAAGTTATTCAAAGCTGTGGATGTTGTTCTTAAGCGTCTCCGTAACTGCGAGTTTGTCTGTTCACATCATGTCAACGTAACATATTTGTAGTTTAAGCTAGATTTAATGTGAGAAAAGTTCAAAGAGTTTGAATGCTTTTGCAAAGCGCTGCCAACATATCACTCTACTATAATTTGTTCTTCATTCAATCTTAAACTACATATAAATTAATGCTTTGTTTTGTATTTCCCCATTACTCAACAGGTAAGGAAGATTGTTGTAAAGGTGCCTCGCATTCCTGTCAGCTTAAGTCGCCGACAGAAGAGCTATAAAATTTCCAGTTTGGAAACAGTTACGGGGACTGAGAAGACTAATGACGGCAGTCTGGAGGGGTCTGAGGCGACACGAGAGCCAACCGCACTCCTCCGCATGAAGAACAATGGGAAAAGTGTGATGGTGATGTTTCCTCCTGGAGAACTCCCTGTGATTCTCAAACGCAGGCGGGGGCGACCCCCTAAACAGGCTTTACCGGGAATACAGGTCGAAGTACCCAGTGCTGGGACTACTGCGATTACTGGAGACCAGCCCAAGAAGCCCAGGAGGCGGCGTCGGACTAAACTCCCCTGTCCATTTCCCTCCTATGTTAATGACACAAATGACGTGAAAGCTGAATATGGGGATGTTCTCTCCAAATTGGCATTTTTAAACCGCCAGCCCCCTGCCACTGGTCGCTGCTCCCCTCCTCGTTGCTGGACACCAAGTGAGCCAGAAAGCTTTCACACCCCCTTGGAAAACCCTGGAATATCCACCCTGCTCCACAGGCTCACCGGGTCTAGGCGACCCAGGGGTGGCAGAGGAGGGGGGCTCGGCAGAGGTGGAGGAGCAGGAGGGGGCGTCATGGGCAGCGAGTGCAATAAGAGCACATTCAGTGACTTCTTTGAATCAATTGGGAAAAAGCGAAAACTGAACCTCCTGTCTCAGCATGGATTACCGAGGAAAAGACGGAAGGGTGTGGGAGGAGGAGTGGGTAGGGGCGGGGGCATGGTGGGAACAGAGCCTGGGGGCGAGAAAATTGTCAGAAGGAGACGAATGAGAAAAAACGGCGCATTTAAAGGGGGAGTGGTGCCCATGGGGCAGGACTGGCCCAATGGGACAGGTGGATGGGACGAGGAGGGGGCTTTGGATAAGGATAGAGCTTTGGGTGGGTATCAACTCTGTGGATCTCCAAGGGGGGGCTTCTCCAGTTGTAATGTTGGACGAGGAGGGGCCTACAGTGGTCCAGCTGGAAGCAAAGGGGGTGGGCTAGCAGGAGAGGACTCACAAGGACTATTTGCTGGGTATTTTCGATCCCTCCTCGATTCTGATGACTCCTCCGACCTCCTGGACATCTCCTCCCAGTCGGACCCCCGGAAATCTTCATCCTCTGCCTATGATCCATCCAGCTCTGCGGCCTCTCACAGCTGGTCTCCTCCATTCCCCAAGTGGAGCACTAAAGGAGCAAATGCAGGGGTGGAAGGCTCAGCACAGGCACACTGCTCCTCTGCAAGACCCCCTTATAGTTATGGAAGCTTAGCCCAAGTATCTCCCACCACCTCTACGTATCCTAAATCCACTCCGCCATCTCTTTCGCACTCTCCCAGCTCCCCCCACCCAGCCTCTTATGGTCACTACCCTTCTGGTTACTCCTGCTCTCCTCCCGTAGGGCCACAGAGGTCCTCTGACTGCAGCTTTGGTTATGGTGGCAAAGGGACACCTGCCAATCAGATGGGTTATTTGAACTACCAGGGAGCAACCAAGAGAGGCTACAGTGGGTATCCAGCAGTAAGCCATTCCCCCATGGGGAGAGGGGAGTCAGCAGGACCCACATCACCTGGAGGAGGGTACATGTCTGTGGCCAAAGGGAGCCCTTTCAGCTCCTCTGCCACAGAGGGCTACAAACAGTACAACTCCAACCAGTGGAGCTGCAGGTAACATGATTGAACTTTTTGATGACAAGGTTCCAGTGTGCTCTAGAGTATTTACCTATTCCTCCTTAAAAGGGGTGTTTCATTCCTTTAAATTTTGGAACTTATATGTAACTGTTTCTGATTGGTGTAACTGTAACATCAACTTGTGAAATCTAAAATATAGTCGAATGTCAAGTGTATAATTTGCTTGTATGATTTCTTTCCTCAGGCAAGCTTTTGGTGGTTGGTCAGCAGACAACTTTGGGTCTCAGTATCATGGCTATAGTGAATATGGCTCCAATGAGTCCAAAGACATCTTGGATATCTCAAACTACACCCCGCAGAAGGCTAAGCGACAACCGTTTCCTGAGAGCCTGTCAGAATCCTCCTCGGACTCTTCACACGTCGGCTCAACAGCGCCTGTTATCGGACCCAGCTCCACTGGAGGCAGCTATAGGCAGAACGAGGCTGCCTCTGTGAGTGCAGGCCAATCCAGTCTGTCCAGTCTGGAGAAACTAATGATGGACTGGCATGAGAGTGCTTCAGGACCGTCATACAACTGGAGCCAGGATGTCCTTTTCCAAGGTGGGGGGACGAGCAAACCTGGGCGCGGTCGCAGAAAACGGACTGAACTGCATTTAGAAAAGGAAGGAGGTTCTGCCTTACATTCGGATTCACCATCTAGTCCGTCCCCGACACCCGCTCCTGGACCTAAGCGGGGAGGGGCTGGAGGACGGGGAAGAGGCTCGAGAGGAGGTAGAGGAGGACTATCTTCATGTCAGAGAGAGCGACCGACTGGCTCCAAAGGCAGAGGCAAGATGGCCTCTGTGTCAGGAGCGGGACTGATGGTGTCAGCTGGAGGTCCAGAGGGTTCTGGGTTGTTCCAGGAGGGGCTGGATTATTACAGCGGAGACAGTAGCAGTCTTTCTCCACTGGCCACACCTAATCCTGCTCCACCTTCCAGCTACCTCCAGGACACCTGTGAGTACCCCTCCCCTTACTCAGCCCATCCCTCCACTCCATCCTCTGAAGAGCGATATCCAGCCTTATACCCTGGTGAATCCTCCTCTTCCCTCTCACCCAGTGTGTCGTCTCCCCCTTATCCCCCCAAGCCCACCCCTCCTCCGACCCAGCCCTATCACCTTCTCCCATCCAGGACCTTTTCCCCGTCTTGCTCCCCCTCGCCACGTTTGACCCCCCACTGCGGCACAGCGCTCAGCCCGTCGCACCGACCTCCTCCGAAAGACCTCCAGTTCTCCCAGTACGACTCCCCCAGCTACTGCAGCTCTCCTTACTGGTACGGACAGACATCACACAGCGGCAGCCCCAGTCCGCACTCAAACACAACCGTGCACGCCCACAGCAATCCACACGCAAGTCCTCATGGAAATGCACATGCTAACTCCCTCGCTAACCCAACTGTAAACGCGCACACACACATGAGTGACACACAACACCAGAGCCACACGAACCTGAGCTCACACACCAGCACCCATCCGGCCTCGCACCTCCAAAGCAGTCAGCCCCACCTTAACGCTCACCTGCCCACCCTCGCACACCCCAACCCCAGCCCTGGCCTGCACTCCCACTCGACGCCTGGGCTTTATGAGGAGCGCAGCCCTTCCTCTGCCATGGCCCCCCACAAGCGGGATTTGGTCCCTCACAGCATGAGCACAGGCCTTCGCCAGGGTCCCCTCCCTCATTCCCCTTACTCCAAGCCTCCTCTAGACGCCTCACCCCATCAGGAGGACACCAGTGGCTACACCCTGCCCCAGCAATCCTACCAGGGTGTGGGACACCGCTATCCCCCCCAGACCGCTCAGGGTGGAGGGGTGTTGTGCCAGCTCCTGGACCCAGCCAGTGACGACAGCTTCAGTGTCACCAGCCTGTAACAGCAGGTGAGTTTGTTGAACATTCATGTCAGATTTCTGAATATGATATGATTCATTCATTCTTTCTTTTTTAGACAAGCATTTTATTATCCAAGAACACAAACTACTAAAGTGTGTTTATTTGAGTACCTGAGAAACCACGAGAAAATAAAATGGAATTAAATAAATAACAGTTATCATCCTACAGTAATCACATGCGGCACCAGTAACTGTAATTTTACTCAAGGATTAAAGGACCAGATAATATTTTCTGCTGACCTATAGATAACACCTACAGCTGATAACCCAGGTGTCTGAAAGAGCAAACAGTATCAGACAAAGGAACAAATATGGCGGGGTGCAGCCAAAATCCAGACCTTAGTCCCACTGAGAATCTGCAACAAGACTTTAAAATCACTATCTTTACACTTTCTATCCATCCAGTCTGACTGAGCTTAAACGGTTTTGTAAAGAATGAACTAACATTTAATTCTCTTGATGTGAACGGTTTTTAGATTTTTTTTTTTTGTAAAACAATTTTGAAATCATTTTACTTCCAGTTCAAGATTATGCACTACTGCAATAGTAAAAATTACAAACATTTTAACTGGTATTAATACATTCAAATTTAAATAGATGATAAATAACAAGCTTATTTATCATCTATTTAAAAGACCCATGTTTTTGTCATGTCAAAAACTGCATTAGATTAACTGTATGAGGTTTAAGTTAGGAAAACATTACTGTGATCCGCAGTAATGTGTGGGTTTTTTTGTCCTGCTGTACTGTGCTACGAAGAAGTGTTTGGCCACACTAAAGATCGACTGTTTAAAGCTAGAAGCTACGGCGATGGAGGAGCTAGTTTATAGAGGCAAGGCATAAGCACCGACAGAACATTTAGCTGAGGAAGCAATATAGGAACCACATGAGTCGATGTGAGTTGAAACCAAGACACTAATGATAATAGTCGCTACAGACGCTGCCTGGAAAATGACAGTCAGAACAATAACTACAGCTCAAGAGGCAACATCTTAATAATTCATTTTAGGGTGATCAATAACAAAGTTAACATGTTTTTGCATGCCGAGCTTGACTTTAAAAACAGTTGACTCAAAAATTGGTTGACATCTATGCCCAAAGAATATCCATCTGTTGAGGAAACAATTTTTCTAGAAGAATTCAACCTTTTTTTTTTCTTCTTTTTTTTTTTTTACAAAACTGACCAGAAAGCGAAAAATACATTTAAAGCAACATACGTCCTCGTTCCTGGGAAAGTAAATTTGTTCCAGTGTCTGGCCCTTTAATGGCTTTAACCAAGTCAATATGTCCACTTGGAAACAAAACGCCGGTAACCCCAGCCTTAGAAGAATACAGTGTGACTTGCGAGCAGAAGAAGGACCAGATGTGGAGCTACGGTCAGAAAATTCCTTATAAATCAACTAAAGTGACAGCCTTGCCTCTTCCAGCTTCTGTGGGTACTGCTTCCAAAAGTGTTTTTTTCATCATTCAATAAAATATCAGGCCTCATGTATAAAGTGGGGGATTTATGCAATTTGTTACCTTTTGTTTTCCTTCAATTTATACATTATTGCTTCAAAGTTTGGAAATATTGATCATGGTCAATAACGTTACTAATTTAAGGCTTTTAATCAATTATTCAGCCATTGTTTATCCAGAGTGGAACAGTATGCTACATGCAAATACGATACCAAATGAAAAACTTCTTATAGATTATCTGAAATGTCAAAATTAAACATACAACGTCTAATATATGCATGCGCCGCCACCAACATTTGGCTAAACATTTAACAGCATGTTGAGCTTTGACCAGATGCATATTTCATTTATCTGGTTTCCTGGCACAGATCTGGCTTTTAAGTCACAGTTCACACATTTGCAATAGGGTTGAGTTTGTTCTCTTTCGTAAGTCCCCTTAAAAAAGGCTAATGTCGGTCTTGATCTACTCCGAAACAGTTTTGATATGCATTTGGGATTGTTGTCCTGTTCATACAATTAATTGTGTTCAAGCATAAACTAAATGAATAAACCTGCAAACCCATGATGGAAGAAAATTGGTTATAAAGGACAGGATCAACGATGTAGCAAGTAGTAATAATATCAATTTTGCGATATATATTGATATTTTCGTTCCTAGAAAAAAATCGATATTCATCCAAAAGTATCGTAACATCCAACTGTCACCTTGCTCACTCACTGCTTGCTTTGCCCGGAGAGTGATTAGGTCATCAGGCTTAGAGTGATTCCTTCAGATGTTAAGTGTCAAGGTTAAAAAGGTATCAAACTATTCAGAGCAGGGTGCTTGGTGCACTTTATTTACTTCACAAATGCATGTAAGCTACAGTTTGTACTGTTTCAATTAAAAGAAACATGTCTTCTCAACACTTCTTTGATTCATTTTGTCTAGCTGTTGACTTTAAGTCTGTGTCCATGTCCAACTAGAGCCAGGTGTTGTGTAGTTGGTGCTTTTAATCAGTTTTCAGTTAAATTAATTCAATCCAACTCTAAGTCACAAAATGTCACCAAAATCACTCTGTCCCTCTAAAATCTTTCAGAAAAATCGCAAAAGTGTATTGAATTGTATCGTTTGCTGAATATCGCAATATATATCGTATTGTGAGCAGAATATCGTGAATCATATCGTATCGTGAGATTATTGTATCACTACAGCCCTAGTAGCAAGGCCTGCAAGAAATTAGTGACTCACTCGAGCTGGAATGAAATTTGCAGCCGTCCACAGGTAAAAGACAAATGTCTTCTGGAGAAACGTTTCGTGTTCAGACAAGACGAAGGTTGAGTTACTTGGCCACAATGACAAGAAGTAAGTGTAAAGGAATATGTAAAAACTTAAAAAAAAAAACACTGAAGCAGCTGTCTGGCATGGTGGTGAGAGCATCATGCTGCGGGTATGTTTCAGTGCGGAGGCGCATTGTGACTTTGATCTTATTACAGTTCAATGATCCATATATCAAAGCATAGTTTTGAATTAATAAGTCAAAAATGTATCAATTTCAACAATTAGAAAACTGGATTCATGTCAGGAAACAGACAACGTAAAATATTCATTCAGAATTATACCTGGATTTATTGATATCTAACAGTTGCTAAGGAACATTTATCCAAATGTATTGGTTGCTCTTCATTGTGCGAGGTGTAGCGTTTTCTGATATGAGGTGATTGCTTATGGATAAGTTATCATTCCATCTTGCTTGTTTTATCTCTGAAAAAAATAATGAGGTTAGACACGTCTGACGTCCCTGCTCTGTAGTCTATACAGGCTGAAAATACAAGTCTGTGGTGCATAAGGGATCCGCTGTCAGCCCAGATTCAGCCAAATGCGGCAAAGGTGAACGGATATCGATTGTTGTTACAACTCAATAACAACCCAAAATTTAATGTGAAGTAGAAGACTCTGCAGTGGCCGAATCAATTAGCTTACCGCTGCCCAGCTGAGCAGCGTTTAAGTTGTTGACAACAAAACAAAGCTTCACCAAGGTAGATCTGCTAATTCTAGACTGCAGAGAGTCCTGGTTGGAAAGAGATTTTTCTCTTTACCACCAACTTCAGCATCTTTTGTCGGGATTTGAAGTTGGAGACCAAAATATTTTACAAATAGAAAAGTGCGCAGCTCCTCTGAGCCGATACCTTGGAGAACCACCTTTTACTTCAGTTACGCAGCAGTCTTTTTTTTTTTTTCTTTTTTTTTTGGTATGGCTTGACTAGCTTGTTTTTCCATTTTTCTTTACGAAACACCTCAACCTCAGTAAGCCTGAACATAGTGCTTCTACGAACATCAGACGAACACTCTTTGCTCTAATGATTGCATTTTTTGCTCTGGCTGTATGCACTTGGCTCCTGTTAAAGAAATGTGTCCCCGAAGCATGACTCTGCCGCCACCATGCTTCTGTGTGGCCGGGGTGCGCCCAGGGTGATGTGCAGTGATTTCCACCACACATGTCCCTGAATTTTGGTTTCATGTGAGCTTGCTTTGTAACCCGTGTGGCTCATGTAAGGACCTATTAAGTCTCCACATTTGTTTCCTCTTGCCACGCCTCTAATTAGCCCAGGTTCATGGCTCTTAGTTGTCCTGTCTCTCATCTGAGCTGTTAATTTTTGCAGCTCATCCGGAATTACCACAGGCCTCTTGGCTGCTTCTCTGTTTAATGCCCTTCTCACCTTCTTCTCCTTCTTCACAACTTTCTCCCTGAGCTGTCAGGTTTTCATGATGCTGTTTGTTCTCTACTGTTCTCTTCTGCTGCATTTATGCCTAAATTCAGTTAAATTAAATTTAGATCGACTCTATTTACCAACGCACTGTTATTTTATTTTATTTAAGGGGCATCAGCTTGATTTATCTGCATATAAATGGTTGCAGCGTTATTGAAAATCTTCTTTGTGAAAGGAATTCATTTTCTTTCTACTACATTTATCTATTAGATAGTGTTAGTAAAATATAGCTTCTGTCTATAAAGTGTAAAAATAGAAAGATGTTCAATACTTTTGCTAGGCACTTTGTGCTAATCATAATCCTAAATATATTTAAAATTTGCTAAAAAAAATGTCAAGTCTAACAAATATCTTTTATCAAAATGATTTTATAAAAGTTCTACAATGTGATTTCCAATTTCAAAATGTTTGTATCTTTACATTTTTTTTCTCTCCCTCTTTCTGTGTTTCCTCTCAGGTTCGAGTCAAGCTTTTACAGATTTGCAAACATATTTTTTAAAGGGAACTTCTTTGTGAGAGACTGAACTGAAGGGTGAGAATTTAGCTGCCAGCCTTGGACAGTAAAGCTTTAATTCTCCAGCACTGACAATCAAGATCAACCCATGAAACTCAACGCATGCACGTATACGAAAACACACGCACACTCCCGGCAACTCACTCAGACAGACAGACAGACACGCACACGGGCAAATAAGGAAAAAGAAAAACACACACGCACACAGAGAAACGCATGTGCAGATTAGATCACTACCTAACCATGATCATACGTGAGCACTCTGTCCTGGACCGAGAGGGAACGGCCAAGAGGAATCTGACAGACAAAGTCCAGACGGCGGTGGACAGAGATGAAACTATATCCCCATCCCTTTGGGTCCTTCTGTGACACATGCAGTATCTCGCCGAGTCCTTTTCCATTTCTGTTCTGCAGTATAGACAAATTAGGATCACTCTGCTTTCTCTCTCTCTCTCTCTCTCCATTTCGCTCCTTCTGTTCCTGTCTCCAAAACTTCTCCATTTACCGCTAAAGCCAGCTGCAATGTTCTGCACTCAAACCACTCAACTGTCTTGTGCCGCAACCTGAGCCGCATCTGAGCCCAAAAATCGACGTTTTTTTTTTTTTTTAATACCATGAGCCTAGCCAAACGTCCCGCTCTGTGCACTTCTTCTTGATGTTTGTGTCCCATAAGAGAAAAAAGCGGACTAAATAAGTTTCTGCTCTTCAAATACCAGCATCTGTACATACGACTTCAGCTCCAAGACCGCGGGGAAGATGGTGGCAGAGTCGGGGTGTGGTGGGGGGGGGGGTTATCAACTTTCCTCTCTTCTGCGTCTTACCGTGATTTCTCTGCTCTGATAGGGAGGGGAAAAGAGGAGGAAGAGGAGTAGGAGGAGGACTGCAGCTTGGAGACTCAACATCCTGTGTTTTGCTGTTTTAACTACAAGGGAAAGAGACACTGAAATTACACAATGGCCCCAAAGAGACTTGTTTTTTTTTTGTGTGTGTGTGTGTGGACTCCAGACAGAGGATGGATTTGCGTGACTGCAGTGATGCATGTATTTGTGAGTTTGTTTGCTTTTTTTCCTGAATGCATGTGTGTGTGCGCGCGTGTGTATGCGTCTATGTGTGTGTGCCTGTGGGGTCTAAAGGATTGAGGCTCCAGAGATGACAAAATCTTGGTGGGGCCTCATTTCTTTCTTTCTTTCATTCACTCTCTCCCTTCTTTTTTTCGTGGTCTTGTGTTGTTTGGTGGTTTTTGTGCTGCAAAAAAAAAAAAAAAGAAAAGAAAATTGTATATCTGTCTGTTACATATCATGTATGTATCTGAGGTGCAAAATATTTAAATACACATTACGTTCTTGCCATTGGTAAACTTGTCTGTCTCGTGCAGTTTCTTCAGCAGACAAGAGGAGGTGTTCTGCTTGTGATTTGAGAGCCTTTGTAAGCGCCGGGCTTTGCCTGCAACTGTGAGGGAAGGAGTTCAAACAAGGACACGATTCGACGGGGAGTAAAAAAAAAAAAAAAAGAGGGGAGGAGAGGAATGAGTGATGAGGAGAGTAATGCGGGATGTGCTGGTAGCTGGAAAGAAACCAGACTGAGCAAAAAAAAAAAAAAAAAGAAACCCAAGATGCAGAAGAGGGTTTAAATGCAAAGGAAGGAAAGAGAAATGCACAGAGCTTTTACTTTAACATTTCTAATCCTAATCCCAGCTGTAAGTGTTAACGCAGAAACTGTAAAAAAAAAAAAAAAAGGGTCAATCAAAAAGGGGTGGCCATGTTTAGAAGGTAACTCGCTGACGGACAGAAATATTGTAAATCCACAGCTTGTGTGGACGCGTGTGCCAGACGGACGCGCAGAGTGACGGAGAGTGAAAGCAGATGGGGGAAGTTTACGGGCCGCAGATTGTGTACAGTTTGTCAACAGGCTGATTAAATAGACTCAGACGTGGCCGGAGGAAACGTGTTTGCTGTGACATTCCACTGTATGGCAGAGGGGGGGACACGTTCTGTCAACAACGCGACATGACAGACAGAACGGCTGGGGGGGAGGCGAGAAGGGGGCATCTGCTCTTTCTTTCTCACTTTTATGTTCTTCTGTGTTTGCATAAAACATTGACATTTTATCTGCATTTAAATAGCTGGTAAAGTCCCTGCTAACTGTAATCCATCTGTACCCTGAAGCTCTTTGTACAATATTTGGATTCAATATAACATTTTTTACATTTGAGGGCACTTTACTCTCTCTACTTTAATCTCCACTGGTATTCGGTGGTTCAGCTGGTTCATATTCTGTTTTATTCCACAAATTAGAGAAGTTTATTCCAGTAACTCAGTTTACTAAGCGTGAAGATTAATTGCACATAGAGTGATGTTTTTAAGCCATTCTTTCTGTTAATTATTATGATTTTCTGCTGACAGCTAATTAGAACACAACACTAAGATTACATTACACCAGACCAACAAAAAAATATTTTTTATACAGAAATGTGGGCTTGATGCTGCAAAGTAGGTTTAATACCTGATTAAAGGTTATTATTTCAGAACGCACATCCTAACTTGCTGAAACTTTCTAATGCCAATTTCCAGTGAATGTTATCTGAAGGAACTGGAAAACACAAATAGATCTAATTCATATCCAGCTGTAAAGAATCAGTTCGGTGTAAATTCAGACCTGAATACAAGCAGTCATGTGCAGTCACATTCAGGTGATTATTTAAAGATAATCGGTAAACATAAAAAGTTGCCATCTAAGTGAGACATTGACTTTGCAGCGTTCTTTAATCCTGAGCAAGCAAGCGGTCATAGTGGAAATGAAACGATCCTTTTGAACAGGAAGAAACCTCCAGCACAACGAACATCAGTGGGTGCAGCCATCTGCTGCCAAATACGGAAGCACTGAACCAGGGGTACCTTTTATGAGACAGCAAAACAAAGAGAGTACACGGGGCTAATGGCAGCAATTTTAAAGGAACTGACGCTGCGCAAAAAACGTTGACATGAACGAATGCATCACTCTTGACAAATTTCACAACCAATAAACGTTGCAAACGACGGCATTTGCAACAGAATAACAGAAGTTTGTTGAGAAAGGTAAAAAGAAAAAAAAAAAAAGGTGTTCAAAGCTGGCAAGAACCCAGTATTCCTTCAGTCTAACTAGAACAAAAAAACTATTTTAAGTGCTTAATTAAAACCACAATAAACAAGATTCAACAGGTGAGACGGTGGGCGAAAAAGAAGCAGTTGAATGTATATTTGGTGTTTTAGTAAAAAAAAAAAAAAGAAAAGAAATACAAATATCAAACTTGAGTGTTACAATGAGTGGTAAGCATTAGATATCTTGATAAAAAAATATTTTAACATTTTAAGGAGGTTTCTTTCATAAAATCCAGATAAACATAGAATACCACAGAACTGAAAATAGCCAAAAAAAAATTATTTTTTTTTGAGTTTGTACAATCATCTAGATTGCTGAAACCTAAAAGATGATCCAGTTTCTTGACCAGAGCTCTTTCTCCTTCTGGCTATGAGCTCATCCTTTCTCAACACAAAGAAGAATCACAAAGCCGCATTGGCTGAAACTCTGCTTAAAGTTCATTGTGAAGACTACAAAGAAACTGGCAAACTCAATGGCAGCGTAGCCATTTAAATGTTTCCATTAAGGCTGCTCTATGTGTGACATGTGCTCCATTTTATTCTTGCCTTGAATAAAATGAGGCATCTTTGCTTATAAAATTAGGAAGATGAATATTTTTCTTCAGTTAGGCCACTTCCTAAATTAATTTCTTAATGATATAATGAAGATGTGACACAGTGCCCGAGAGGCATCATCATTCAAACATAAACTGAAATATTTATGGAATAGGTTATATACATAAATATAAAAAGAAATAAAACGACAGGAGCAAAGCATTTATAGCAGCAAACACAAATTAAAAATTAGGCAGAGTTTATATGGTTGAATGAAAAATGGGCCAACGTGAGGCTACTTGTAAAAAATAAAATACATCGGTAAACAGTTCTGTCTGAGATAAAGTTTATGCTTTTCAACAAATTAATATTTATATTTTAAATGTGAATCCTGTGTGAGTATGTCTGTTTTTTCTTTTCTGACGGAAAATCATTTTTTCTTGCCTACATTTGGTAATTGTTGACTCTACAGTTGTTAGATAAATAAAACAGCATTTTGAAGGGGACCACCGCTGACTGAAGAATGCGCCTTGTCACCACAAGTTTCCCCTGAGGGTGACAAGGAGGAGGAGAAGGCCGGAGATGAAGGGAGGGGACGAAGGAGGACCCAGCTGGAACTTCCCTCTCTTATCTGCCCTGGGGGGAAACAGGGGAGGAAATGTGGGGGGAAGAGGGGTGAAAAGTTGGATTACAGTGAGATGTTCAGCGTCTCAGCCACGGAGGAGGAGTGCGGGAGATGGGTGCTTTGCCCCGGTCGAGAGCGGGCCTCGTCCCGCTGCTGCTGATCCCGCCGGTTCTCCTCGCCCTGCAGCCCCCTCGTCGTGGCGCGTTTGTGGGCGGAGGAGAGGGACGGAGCTGTCGCTTTCACCGTTATCGGCCTAGAGCCGGAGAGGAGGTCAACGGGCAAGGCTCGGGGAGCCAGCACCGGGAGAGCGGGGACGGAGGAGGAGGAGGAGGTGAAGGATGGGGAGCGAGCGCACGAGGAGGAAAACGAGATGCACGAGCGCCAGGTTGGTACAAAAACAGGTTTATAGGTGAAGTTTATAGGTTAAGTTCGTGTGTGGTTATTACTCATATATTTCACAGAAAGGATGAGTTCATAAGGTTACACTTTAACTAAAAAAAAAAAAAAAAATTAAAAAAATGTTTTAATAAATGTATTTATTTTCCAGTGACGGTTTAATGTGCGACATGTCGCGTAATTAAATAACATAAAAGCTAAAGCGGACATGAACAACATAAAAATAAATTTATATTAAAGAGTTGAAACTGTTGGCTTAATAAGCCTGTTGTATTGTGGGCAAATTAATGTCCACCTGCAAATGTGGTATCCTGACATTCACTTCAGGAACCACAGTAATACACAAAATCTATAATAATATGAGTATATTTTTTGCTGCAAATGTTGTATACGAATAAAAGTACACATACATAAATAAAAACGATAAATAAGTTGTTGATGCAACCAAGTGACTCAGTAGTGCTTGAACACTATTGGGGACACAGGTTTCTTCATAACCAGAATCAGGATTTATTGTTGTTTATTGGTAACTGGTGCATTAAAGCAACACTCATGTTAAACAACAGAGACAGAAAATACGGATACACATAACTAGAAAAAAAAGGTGACATAACATAGCAACAACATAAATATAAATCACAAAGAAAATCTCATATATGCTTAACTTGGATTTCTATGTTAGTGAAAATAGTTTAGTGTCTAATTTAGTGAAAAGTTGCAGTATAAGTGTTTTAAATAATGAGCAGTTTTAGCAGAGCAATTCAGACCGGCGCAGCAGGTGGGCAGCACATAAACTAAAAACTAGCAAATCTGTCCCAGAGGACATTGGAGCGCTTAAACCCTCAAGAACATTTAGTGCTTTCTGGAGAAGGAGTTGGATTTCCAGGTGAGAAAATGATTAAAAGATGTGCCACAATTAGACGAGAAGACAGATTTAAACAGTGTTTAGAGCATTAAGCCTAAGGTGTGCAACTTGTGGCTCCAGGGCCCCTGAGGCCCCTTCAGTGGCTCTGTGACATTTGGCAAAACAAACTTTTGAAAGAAACTAATAGCAAAATAATAATAATAATAATAATAATAATGTTGCAACATTTTAGTAAGTAACTATGTAACTGTGTGTTTTAACACACCTGCACAGTATTCCTGCATTAGAATCGTGTTAATATTCAAGTATTTAAGGCGTTCATAGATTTTCTGTGGTTTGTTGAGTTCTTCATTTTCCACAAACATATCACATTCAATTAAGGGGTATAATTTCTTCTCCTTTTGCTAAAGTCTGTTGGTTTTCTTGATTTTGAAAAGTAAAAAAATATATAAACATACATTTCTTTAACGGGCTGCACAGTGGTGCAGTTGGTAGAGCTGTTGCCGTGCAGCAAGAAGGTTCTGGGTTTGATTCCCGGCCCCGGTCTTTCTGCATGGAGTTTGCATGTTCTCCCTGTGCATGCGTGGGTTTTCTCCGGGTACTCCGGTTTCCTCCCACAGTCCAAAAAACATGACTGTTAGGTTAATTGGTCTGTCTAAATTGCCCCTAGGTGTGTGTGTGCGCATGGTTGTGTGTCTGTGTTGCCCTGCGACAGCCTGGCGACCTATCCAGGATGTCCCCCGCCTCTCGCCCGGAACGTTAGCTGGAGATAGGCACCAGCACCACTCCCGGCCCCACTGAGGGACAAGGGTGTTCAGAAAATGGATGGATGGATGGACATTTCTTTAACCTTAAACAAAGCAACTGTATTTATTTACAAAAGTACTTGTAAAACCCTAAAAGCCATCTTTTTTTGTAAACCACCATAGGGTTTAGTGGCTATAGACAGATTTAATTTAGCAAGAACAAAGACAGAAATATAAGTCATGGATCTTAAACATTGCCGACCTTTGCACTAAACAGTGAAAAAACATGCCAAGAAAGACATTGCAAATTAATTGAGTGACAGAGTTATAAAGTAATACAACATCGGGATAAAGTACCATATGAGAGCCAAAATAAGCATGAAGACATTCAGATTACTCTTGAAAGTGTTTGCCACATGCTAAGGAAAACCAGTCACAGAGTGAGTGGGAGAAGAGTACTTAATCCAACCACGACCCCACCCACACCATCAAGTAAATGAAGGTAATTTAAACTGTGCAGTCTACGCCAAGGAATGCAAAATAAACCACAGCTGATGAGGCGTCCTCATCCAGCATGGCTTAGGTCAGCTTGTGTACAGCTCTGTGGATTATTACCTGCATGTCAGAACAGGTGGGGGGCAAGGGGCAAGCCCTGTCCTGACCCCTGATCAGAGCCGGATGACAGCTGGTCTGTCTTTTCTGTCTCTGCCCCGAGGATGGACAGATTGTGCCTCCATCCTCAGCCTCTGTCTGTGTTGCTGAGCACACATCCGTCCCTTACTTCTTTACCCCAACCCTTCCTTCTCCTCGCTCCTCTCTGGCTCCCCTCTGCTTTCCTTTTTTTTCTCACTCTCCCTCTCTTTATCTGCCCAAGGCTAAACTCTCTGACTCATTCTGGTGCACCCCTCCTGCTCTGCGGAGGTTGCCATGGCGTTAGGAGGAGAGAGGGGTATTTGTGTGCATGTGTGCATGTCTGTTTGTCTGTTGAGGAGCTTCAAGCAATCACCAATGGGCCTGGGGTCAGCGCCTGTGACCCGCCTCCTCGGCTCTTGCACCTTCTCTCACCGTCATCCCCGTGCATTATTCAGCTGCCTTCCTGATTCCCAAAAATCATCTATTATTTCCTTCGCCGCAGTATATCGATATGTAGTTTTTTTCATTTATTTATTTTTTTACATTTGCTCCCAGGTGGGACCCAGAGCGATGGAGATGCAGCGATGTGCAGTGAGCGAGCTGTCCTTCTCAGCAGAACTCGGTCGCATCATCATGTATATCACAAGGCTACAGGTAGGCACGACTGAAACACCTGAAACTCAACAAATGCAGCCATTTTAAGATTTCGTACCGACAGTGAACTGTCTGGGCCTGCAAAAAAAGTTATCTCGTCAAATTTTCCAGCGCATTCCTAAATTTATTATTTAATGTTTGTGCAAAACTATATTTAAAGTTTAATGTATTGAGCTGAATAATGCAAATTTTACAACTGTATTGCAGACATTTCTCTCGTTTTCTACAAATTCCTCAGCCATAACAAGACACTAATGAGAAAGAACTGTAAATGGAAAAACCCTACATTAACTTGCAATGCTTTGAAAAAGTACTAATGCCCCTTTGGCGTTTCACATTTTGTCACGTCACACCTTGAACTTAAGGGTATATTAATAGGATTTCATGTAAAAGAACAGCACAAGTCGAAAGAAGGCTGTAAATTGCTTTCCAAATGTTGCATGAGTATGTCTTAAAAGAGTGGCATTCATTTGTATTGTTGTCAAACTGAGTTAATATTTTGTAGAGCTATACGTTTGCTGCAGTTACGCAAGTAAGACTTATAGGGTACCACACCACGAGCTTTACAAATCTGGAGACTAAACGTTTTGCTCAATCTTCTTTGCATAATAGCTCAAACTTTGTCAGATTAGATGGAGCATGTCTGTGAACAACAGTTTTAATGTCCTGCCGCAAATTTAGGCCTGGATTTTGACTTTTCAAGGATTAAATTTAAGGGTACCAGAGTAAAGCAGGTTGAATACAAATGCACATCACAATTTTTAGATGTTTATTTTTAAAATAATAAAACAAATCATGTAACTATTTTTCGTTTCACAAATTTGCACTTATTTGTTAGTTTGTGCGGTAAAATCCGATGTAAACATATTAAAATTATAACACAACAAAATTGTGGAAAAGATAAAAGGGTGTGAATACTTTTGAAAGGCGCTGTCATCTGAAATGTTTAGGTAAATTGTAAAAACAAATTAGTGTTAGCCGCAAAAAACAAAAAACTCAACAAAGTTGAGAAAAAAAGTTAGGTTTTAAGAAAAAAAAAAGTTCTGTTTTCAATCACATCTTTGACAGCTCAGCATTGTAGCCCCCCCCCCTCTCCTCCCTTGCAATCAACTTGTCCACCTGAACCACCTGTTAGACTCACATATGCATCATTTCTTGGAGGTATCCTGGAACATTTGAGCATAGAAGAGGCTGAAAATTTATGTAGGAGATAGATCTTGCCAAAATTGAACAGTAATCAATAATGAAAGAAGAAAACCCTCCGCTTTCATGAGCTACATTGCACTTCTCTGACTGCAGACATGCGTAGGGGGTTGACATAGCAGTAATACGATCAGTCAGGTGCTGTCAATATGCTGGCAGCCAAATTCTGCCGATTCTGGAGCCAGAAAAAAGATGTTTCAGACTGGAAATTCCCAAAAAGAATTTTAGTTACACAACACCCAAGTGCTGGAAAACTGAGAACGGAAAGTTATTAAGAAACTTAAACCGGGATACAGTGCTGGCGTGTTTGTTTTTTTGGCACCCGTGACTTTTATTGACAGCTTCGAGACGGGGAACAGAGAAAAATGGGGAATGCTTGCAGCATCGAATCCAGGACGGCTGTGTGGAAAACTGTAGCCTCTGCATATAGCACACCCCGCTCTTACTGCTACACCTCATGTCGCTGCATGCGAGTGTTGTTTAAGCTTCTTAGTCGTCCAGCCCAAGTTTAAAGTCTCTAAAATTAAGAGAAGTTTTAAAAATGGAGAAAACTGCCGAATTTCACAAGGCTCCTCGTCAAGCCACTTCTTTTCTTTCACTTCCTCTCATTTTAATGCTAGCTTTGAGACAGTCGGTTCTCAGAGCTCCGTGCCGTGTGCTTTTTCTTCTCCTCCTCGCCTGTCCCCAGCTGAACTGCTCCAGGGTTTTACCCCCAGGGAAGGCCCAGACAGTGGCGCCCCCCGTGGCTTCAGCTCGCTCGCTGCTGTGTGCCAAGGACTGGCTGCTTCCAGCTGCAGATGGACTCTGCGTTGCTTACTCCTTCAGGTGTCTGGACCCCAAACTCAGGCATTCGTAACACTAACCACACTGAACAACGCGTTACATATTTAATCCCCGCATGCAGAAACCTTTCAAACCACTATCTGCGAGCCTCTGCCTCATTGTCTGCTTTTCCCTTTGTCTCGCCAGTATGGATGGAGGAGACGCAGACTTTCTGAGCACCGTCTCCAGACTCGGATGCAAAGCCCACAGTTTTGATCCCAGCACCTCCAGTGCATCTGTTGGTCACCTTGGCAACAGTTTGGCCAGTAACCATGGCAACAGGGGCGTCGTCAGCCAGCACAAATTGTGGCTGGAGTGGCGAGCTCCGAAGAGGCGCAGGCACGGGGCGAGCGGCAGCCCCGGGCGGGGCTGCTCACACGCTGGCCAACATCATGGCGGCGCTTGGGATTCACACCGTAAGAGAGACGCGAGCGCAAACAATAAAGACTTTGGCCAAACAAACACACCACAGAGTCTTTTTTACCCCAGCGTACCCGGAAAGGCACTTTTACTTGGCTGTTGCCATGGTAACAGGGCTCTGCGCCATCTCTGACTGCCATGGCAACGGTTTAAGTGAGTGAATCACACATGGGGGCCCCCAGTTACATCCGGCGGCCACCAGAGGGCGTTACATACCTGCAGTCTGAGTTGGACTTCTATGTCGGTAAAATACTAATACAGGCTGATGTCTGGAGGAGCTGAATCTCATCCCAGACGCTCACCACTCGATTGTGAGCCACTTCAGTGCATAACGAAGGTGACAGCATGAGGACACTAGTAGAACCACTTCATCTGTAATAAGTAACCATACTGCCAGATTCATGAGATCTTGTTCAACACCACAAACACTGGAAAATCTGTGACATCACACCAGTCTTTAACCTCGAGAGTAGTATTTCATTAAATTTTGTGAACTTACACTGAGCTATGTGGACATTTTTTATTTTATTTTGTGTAGCCATGTATGCAGTTATGTTCAATGAATTAGAATGTTAAAAGGTTTCTTTATTTCAGCCGATGCTGAAAAAGTCTTTAATAATGTTAGTGTGCATTAAAAAATGTTATGCTAATATTTTCCTCCCCCTTTCAGGTTCATTTTTTTTGTATGCTGACCTGTTAAGTGCTGAGTGGTGGCTTTTTCAGAACTGGATCGGGGCGGGGACTCTGCAGAACATTCATCATCTGGTCGCCACTGTGCACCTGCACTGGGCAGGCTTTGAGGTGGGGGGCAGCGACGAGGAGGTGCTCCGCTACTGGTTCAGTGTGCTGCGGGGCCTTGAGGCCGCTGGACTCCACCTGGTTGACAGTCCTTAAGCACACTGTGGAAAGCGCTCGCAGCTCCTACACCCTCAGCTGGGTCAACACACGACACTGACACTCAACAAATGCTGTTGTGGAGGGAAACAAACAAGACTGAGAATGTTTTGCCTGAAAAATGATGCAGTTCTGTGGAAAAAAAATTTGCCTTTCTTTTACCACAAATTTCTTCATCCAACACCGCCCTCTAGTGGGCGTTAATGGATTTACATTTTACAACTTGAGAGGGAAAGAGACGTGTTCATTATACAATGCTGACAACAATTACTCTCTGTGGCGGGAAAAGGAACAGTGGCTGATGTTCTTTGTTCAGGTCAAAATAATGTGATTCAAAGAATATATTTTCTGCAAAGCTGGCAATAAAATACAGAACAGAAATGCCTTTTTTGCTTGGCATCCTGAGATGACTTTTGTTTTGAGTTTGAGCTGTTTACATAAACTGAAACGACTGCCCCCTATTTAAATGCACAGTTAATAATTATCTGGAAAAAAGCTAATTTGATTAAACAAATAATCACAACCTCTTTACATATATTTTAACCAACGGTATCCCAAAGAAAATATTTAATAAAGCTTGTTTATTTTTCTGTACATCTGTGTAAAACATCAATCCCCTTTTAAAAGTGTGCATATTTAAATTTATTAGATAAAACTGTGCTTCCTTCAGTAACGCGTTCAGTGCCTTGCAGAGCTCTTTTAATGTTTCCTTTTTTTTCTCTCCCTCTTTACAATCGCATAATTCAATATAATTCACCAGAAATGTATGTGGTAGCCAGCACAAGAAATGATCAAATCCGTAAGCAAAAGTAATCTTTTCTTTTTAAATAAATACTAATCTATAAAGAGGCATATTCGTATTCAAAGAAACTGTTCAGGTTCCCTTTCCCTGCTGAAGAAAAGCATCAGTGTAGCATAATACTGCCACCACCATGATTCACGGTGATGATGGTGAGTTCAGGGGATGTTCTAATTGTTTAACAAACCTCTCAGACCTTTTACAGGAAAGCTGTACTGAGACTAAAATACACGCAGGTGGGCTATTAATCAGCTGAATTCTGGCAGCACTTGCTTGCACCGCATTTTACTTAGAGCTGTCAGAGTAAAATGAGTGAATAAAAACTAACAGTATTCAGGTTTTTATTAGCAAGACAAAGCTATAGCTATCCTAACTGTACACTCTACCACAGTATAAGATTTTAAGGCGTTTCATTCTTAATTTAATTTTCAGATACGTTTTTTCCCGTCAAAGGCTCAGCACTTCCCGTTTGAAATACCGCCGCTGAGAGGAAGGATGCACTTTACCACCATGAACTTTTAAGTGTTTCCCTATGCAGAAAGCTCCAGTGCCAGTCATTCCTCGGACGCGTTCCAGCTCGCTGGGAGCGCACTCTGGAATGCGGGGTTGCCTCCGCCCTCCCCTTACGAAAATTACGGACAGATGTTTGCCACTAGCTTGGGTGGAGTTGCGCTCTTTACGTTGAAATTTCCACATCCTGTTCTTCAACCCAAAGCGCAAGACATCCTCTGTAGCCAATCACCTTCGAGAAATCCTGTCCGTCAACCAATCAGAAGTTACCAATTCCGGGACTTGCGCGAGCTGCTCAGGCTCGACTCGCTGTGCTGTAACTCTCAACATTTTTTGAGAAAATCTTCCGACCTAACAACCAACAGATAAAATAGAGTGAACCTACAGGCGCAAGTTTTAACGGTAAGGGAGTAAAATTGATTCAGTGTTGTTTATATATGGTGACGGGTAAAAAAAACACCCTTGTTTGAGGGTTTCTTCGAGATAAGAGGCGCTTACAAGTTTACTTCCTGCTCCGACAAGGCCGAGATCCCAACTTACATTTAGCCTGTTTTAGCTAATGTTTGGGTGAAAGCGTTCGCTGTTTTTACCGATTTGATTAATAAAAGTGTAGTATTCGACCGTTCTGTAGCTATCTTGACGTTAAGCAATTAAGCAAAATCCAGTTATTCAAATCCACAGGCTGGCTCACTGTCACTGCCGAGCACAGGGCAGCCCCCCGGGCTTTTCGTGTTTTTCAAGTTTTTCCATCAGTGTCAGTGCTTCATTTTGGGGTTTTGGAGCATAGCAACACGTTTACCGAGTGGGGGAAAAAGTGCAACACAAACAGCTCTCTTTGTGATTCTTACTCTATGAATCATCTCTTCAGCTGAGTACATCATTTTAACTGGACAGACTTGTAATTAGGCAGCCAAAATGGGCCCAACAGGGAGGCACTGAAGTCACTGAGCTGTCAACCATATTCTCCTATGTTACTGCGTGCAGCTGATATTAGGTACACAGGTCAGCTCCATATCACTTAATATATTTACACAGCTGCAAACATAATGGTAGGGAACTAGCTAACCTCAGCAGTCTCTTCTCTATTTTAACCTTTCAGTTTGGTTCGCTCAGCTGCTGCATAGTAGATGCTGATCTGAGCTAAGCAGCAGTTTTGCTTCTGCTTTAGTTCTGTCTGGTTCTGTGTTATTTATATGTGTGTGTGCAGAGCTTGCTTAGACATGAGCCTCTTAACTTATTTAGACGTGCAAAAACGCTTTAGTAGGCGACAAGAAATGTATTTAGTCTTCAGATCATTAAAAAGTCAAAAATATGGACTGGAAATTCTTGAGTGTGGCGATTTTTGAGTGTAAGCTAAAGAAACAGACGGACTGCTTGTAATAAAATTGGCAGTTAACATGCCTTTTTAAAAGCTTCAATTATTCATAGCTTAGCATTAAGCATTTGGTCAAACATGAAATATTGATTTGCTGATGGTCATATACAAGACTTTTGGCAAATTAGTGTTTGATTTGAAAATTTGTGAAATGGCAGCCAATGTAAAATGCACATACTATGTCCTTTTAAGGCCCCATTGCCAAAGAAAAACGTTCTTACATTTTGCCCTTCTTTCTTCTTCTTCTTTTTCAGTTCCTCATTTAAATGTTATAGAGATATTTAAATAAATTGAATTTCAGTTATATTACAGATACAATAAAGGTGTAAAATCTATAAATGTACATTGACTTGTGAAAATATTCGGAACCCTTGAGCTTTTGCACATTTTGTCAAATCATACCCAGAAAGGGCGATGTGGTCATTTGAAACCTCAGAGGCTGCCATTCAAACGCTGCGTGTCATGCACTTCATCGCCAAAAAACACCCACCCCGCAGTGGAACACGGTAGTGCCAGCATCATGCTGTGGTGTTGCTTTTCTTCAACCTGGACAGGAAGGCTTGTCAGTTCTTTAGGAAGACAGAAAAAAAAGTCTTAGAAGAAAACTTGTCATAGTATAGTTTACTAATTATGAAGTTATACTGCAAATTATGACTTCACAATTAATGTTTACGACATAAAATCCCAATAAAATATGTTTGTGGTTGTAGAGCAAATGTGAAAAAGTTTGATAGATATGAGTACCTTTAGAACTGTGTTACCAGTAGCTATACATATCGATAAGGAGGTAATTCTGAGTTTGGACAACATCTTACCCAGCGCCAGTAATTGATCCTCTCACTTCCTTTGTGTCAGGGTTGGGCCACCCTGCCTGCCGCCTCCCATCATGCCTTTGGTGACGAGGAATATAGAGCCGCGGCACGTGAGCCGTCAGACCATCCCTTCAAACATCCGCAGCGAACTGGAATGTGTGACCAACATCAGCCTGGCCAACATCATCCGTCAGCTCGGCAGCCTCAGTGAGTACCAGCCAGGTTTAGTTTATTGTCGGTCATATCTGTCGGTTGAGTGTACTCATATAGCTTGTATAACATTTAACAAGGGTAAAGGAAGTTGTGGTGTTTTTTATTTTATTTTTTTATTTAGGTAAATATGCAGAGGACGTGTTTGGGGAGCTTTTTATCCAGGCTGGAGCCTTTGCTACCAGAGTCAACACGCTGGGGGAAAGAGTTGATCGCCTACAGGTTAAAGTCACCCAGCTGGACCCCAAAGAAGAAGAGGGTAAGTTCTTCCTCCTGGACGTTCCTCCTGAAACTGTCTCCACGTTCCCTCTTTCTTGAGCAAGATGATCCAAGTTGTTTATGCAACTTCTCGTTTGTTTCTCCTAGTCTCTCTGCAGGCCATCACTACCAGGAAAGCCTTCCGCAGCAGCCTGACCCAGGATCAGCAGCTGTTCACCAGGCCGTCTCTGCCTGTCCCTGTACAGGACACTTACACCACCTGTAACCCTCCACCACCACTCAACCAGCTCAGCCAGTACAGGTAGGATGGAGCAGGCAGGAGCAGCACATGCAGATGTGAAGAACGGCTCCCAAACATGTATCAAAACTTAAATTATGGGCATATTTTAGCAGCTAAGACTTATAGTTTTCAGTGTTTCTGGGGCATGAATTGCACTAATTTTTGATGGTTTAATTTTATGAAATTCAACTACCCCACAAAGCAAAATAAAACTTGTGTAACAAGAAGTCAGCAATGCAAGGAATGTGTCAACTCAGATTAGGCATCATTAGTTTAGTTTAATCATGCAGAAAGATATGTGAAGACATCTTATAACAGAAGTTAAATGCCTTATATATACTTCTGCTCTTTAAGCAGATTATAATCTCACAGCTCACAACAAAGTGTGACTGTTGCTCATAGTACCTATAAATACTGTTTGCAGGGAGGATGGTAAAGAGGCTCTGAAGTTTTACACGGATCCGTCCTACTTCTTCGACCTGTGGAAGGAGAAGATGTTGCAGGACACCAAGGACATCATGAAGGAGAAGCGCAAGCACAGAGTGAGACACGCCAACATAAGATCATGAATCCCAAAGCCAGAGTAATGCATTACAACATCCACCATTTTATTTAACTCTGTGTTTTCTGAGCAGAGGGAGAAGAAAGACAACGTGAACCCAAGGACGCTTCATCCTCGAAAGATCAAGACCAGGAAGGACGAATGGGAGCGGCTGAAGATGGGACAGGAGTTTGTCGTACCAAAGAATGAAAAGTGAGTAAACTGAAACTGAAGTAAGCTGGGCAGCTTTCTGAAGGTTGTACTGTGTGTTCAGGAACCCGACAGGCAGGAGCGTAATGGGCTGTTTCAGTCATGAACTTTCAGCTGATGATGAATTTCATTTCCTTTTTCAGGGAGTTTGATGCCGTTTTTTGGAACTGGGTGCACATTGAATTGCTATAAATAGAAAGAGGAGTAATTGGAACAAATGATTTAAGTTTCTGTTTGCTTTTTAGGCTTTTTTTAATAGAAACTGCAACAAGCAGACACGGCACGCATAACAACTTTAAACCTTTCATCTTAATCCCGATTTATTACATTTTTGTTGATCATTTGGATTACAGCAGCTGTATGCAGTATTTGTAGTAGACCATAGATTTGACTGATTTAAAAAAAAATACAATTTCTGTGTTCAGTACTTTTGGCTCATACTTTTTTTGGTGGTTACCTAAAGTGGACAGGCTAGGTTGCCATGGATTCCAGCTGGTCTCCAATTGATTTTTGTCAGCTTTTCAAAGAAAAAAAAGTGAAACCAATTTTTTTTAAGATGACATTCGTGTGTTTTTTTTTTTTTTTTTTTTAATGGTTGTTATGCATTTAAAGAGCTTAAAAGCATCGTATTTTCTCTAGCCTGTTTTATTATTGGAAGAAGCAACTAAAGCCTTTATCACCGAACAGAGAATAAATGGCAATGGGCTCTAGTTATTTTACTCCTTCACCAACAGCTGTTGCAGTTTTGGTCATTTGTTTTGAACTTTTGGACTAAAGAATGTTGTAAAGGTTCTCCCACCTGCTATCATAAGTGCAGTGACATGTTGACAGCAGGGTCATGCTGTGGGGATGCCTCAGCAGGGACAGGGAAGCTGTTCAGGTTTGACAAGAAGCTAGATGGAGCTAAATAGAGGGGGAATCCTGGAAGAAACACAGTTACAGACTGAAAAAGAGGCGAGACTGACTGAGGTACACCAGACGCAAGATAAAAAGAACTGCTCAGATGTGCAAAAGAATTCCCTAAAGTTGACGGCGTTCAAAATTAAACAAGACATATCGATCCAGATGTGTCACTAGATCAATGCATGCAGAAGTGAGTTTTAGTAATGAACCACTAGAGGTGTTTATTTCCATGCAGATTTTGCAACGTTTAAGTTTTTTCAGATGCCGAGGGCAGGGATACAGCAATGTAACCATCACTTATGAAAGGTAAAGATTTAAGGAGTCAAAATATTGACTTTCTGAATCTGTTGCCTCAGATTTGGCTTTCAAAGCAAAAACCCACATTAGCCGCTCATGTGATTCATCCCCCTTTCCCCTGCTTATCAGCGGATCTGTACACACTGATGAGGCGGTATGTGCCGTCTGGGAATGTTCTCAAGGGGAAGGGTGTAGAGCTGATGGCCACAAAAAACTCTCCAGTAAACAACAAAAAATGTGTCTCCACCATTTTGTTTTCACTTTTGATTGTCTTTTCTGTCGGATGTAAAAATGATTGTATTAGACTGTAAAATAAACTGTACCGCTAAGTAAGAATGGGAATGCAGTTCTAATGACAACAGGTATAAAAAAAAAACCTTTTGAAGAACAATATTTGTATTTCTGCGCAGCAATCTGTAGTTATAGACAACAGGAGGAAAATGAAGGAAATCATCAATACTCTCCAGTTGCTTTTCTGACTATTTTCAGTGTTTTATCATCAGGCTTTTGTAAAACACTGCAGGCCTTTTATTTTTTACTTTTATTTGTTTTCATTTTTGTTTACGCCTTTTCAAACAATGAATATTATAGGATATGCTCTTCATTGAATTTTCTACTATTTTATTTTTCAGTATTTTCCGTCACCAATTTTCCTCCTGGGTTTTGTCCATTTATTTAATTTTTCTTTTCTTTGTGTTTTCTGCAGTCTTACTGTATGTGTCAGTTTTTTTCCTATTGCTTGATTTGATGTTGATAGTGATTGTATCACATGACATTTTGTTGTCGTTGCCGTCTTTCAGAATTTCAACCAGATATTTAGCTTTCTATTATATAACATAGACATTGAAAAGCAAATTATATTGTAGTATTTTGAACAGTTTATTGTTTGTGTCTTGCCAAAAACATCTCATCACCGGATCTTTCCAGAATACGTGACAATGGCGAGCATTATTCATCATGCCATGTCAAAAAAAGATCTGACTGAAGTGTTTCCTATTAATTTGGAAAAAATAAAAATACAAAAATTACATAAAGTTTCCATACTTCCAGGTTAGACTTTGTGTTCCTTAAATGTTCAGGGGATTATTTTTACCTGTTCCTTTAAATTCACCTCTAATTAGCAGAAGCTGCTAATTTGTTCTGTTTCTCTGATCTTTTCCTCCACTCGGTCGGTGCAGCTGCTGTGCTCGATTTGACGTTATTTTGTTTGCGTTCAGAAATCCCTCAGACGTACTGAATGACAGCTTCGAATCCAGGGTGGACATCAACTCAGACGACCTTGAGCTAAGCACGGACTCTTACCACTTTGAGCCTGGCTCGCCTCCGCCTCCGCCTGGCCCTGATGACATCCTGCCTCCTCCACCCCCATACACGGCGTACGTACTTGTAGCATCATGCACTCTGCCCACACATGTTGCCAGCACATGGTCGCCCTTGGCAGCATGCGGTGAAAGCGAAGTCACGCTCGCCGTGGCCTTGCGCTCGTCTCTTTGTTAACTTGAACACGAGCAGCCGTGGTTGAACACAGATATAAAATGTTAATGGAGGGAAGTGAAGTCTCCATTAAGGCCTGTTAATGTCTCAGTGTCTCTAAAAGTGACTTCTTCTCTGCAGGTTTAATGATGGATCAGCAGCTCAGCATAGAGTCAGCATGCTGAGTCCAACCCATCCTCCTCCTGCGCCTCCTTCTATGTCTCCCCCTCTGAACTCCCGCCCAAACCTTTCCCCGCCCCCTGCACCTCCTCCCCCGCCCCCGCCCTCTGGTTTTGCTCCACCTCCTCCTCCAACTGGCTTCGATGGCACTCCCTCCCCACCTCCACCCTCCTTTCCATCTCCACCCGCTCCTCCTCCACCGCCCGATATGGCCATGGCTCCTCCCCCACCTCCAATCACCACAGGTGGAGGACCGCCACCCCCGCCGCCGCCTCCTCCACCTCCGGGGCCTCCTCCTCCACCCTCTGACTACAGTGCTCCTCCTCCTCCACCTATCTCGGGCGGTGGTTTGGCCCCCAGCTCTGCTCCCAAACCTCAGCCAGCTCCTGTCAGCGACGGTCGCAGTGACCTGCTGCAGGCCATCCGACAAGGTAAGACGTAGCAGAAACACGTCAACGGAAACACTAGTCTACTTCCAACAGGAAAGCACGGAAAGCAGCGAGCAATAATTTTTATTAAGTTAGTAATTTTAATGATTTGGTATAACTGGCGTTAAGTGAACAAAAAGGCTGACATTTAACTCAAACTCTTTATTTCTAAAGAGCAGCAGTTGGTGGTGGAGTGAAGTTCCTCCCCCACCTTCTTCTAACTAAAAGAAGTTGGTGTCAAACGTTTGTGCAGGAACACGTTTTGTTTGTGCTGCTGTCATTTTAAAAATATTAATAAATGTTTTGAGCGGTCATCAAAGGTCAACCAAACATTTACAAAATCAAACAAATTAGGGTCAAGCAACTGGGCTCTGAGTTTTTTTTTTTTTTTTTTTTTATCTTCAAAAAAAAAAATTTATTTTTTGCAATTTTGTTGTTTTTATCTGGG
>NW_015113848.1:68618-75686 GCF_001443285.1 Poecilia latipinna | reverse complement strand
ATTTAAAAAATCAAAAAAGTTAGGGGAAATCAACTGGGCTCTAATTTTTTTTTTTTTTTTTTTTTTATCTGCACAAAGCAAAATTAATTCATATCAGTTTTGTTTGATCTGAATGAGGGAACAGGTTGATCTCTGACCCCCTTTTTATCTAATCTTAAAAATTGACACCTTATTTCGTTTTGTAAATGTGGGCTGGCTGGTTGACCTTTGATGTCGTCTGGCAACATTTATTTATAACTTTAAATTGACAGCGGAACAAACTAAATTTTTAATTTTTTTTGCTGCACAAACGTTTGACACCAATTTTGTTTAACTTAAAGTATTAGGGGTGGCAACTTCACTCAGGTCCTGAACCTTAGATATAAGATAAATGCATAAACATCAGGTTTTCTTACCTTAGTGAGAAATTAAACTTAAGTGGAAATGAAAAGTTTTTTCTGCAGCCTGAGAATGAGCCCCAGTCATCAGGCCTCCACCACCGTGCTTCAGAGATAATTTATTATAAAGTTATTGTTCCCGATGTGCTTCCTGCATTTCTTCAGGATGGAAACCTTGTAGTTTGCTGACAAGTCCTGAAGTCAGATTCATTTTATAGACAATCAATTTTAGGCAAACAGCTAAGCAAGCTTTATTTCTTAGTCAATGTATGTCTGGGCTTTTTGTAACTTCTCTGAGCTTACCACAGCCAGACTCCGGGATGAAGTCACTGGTATATTGTTTTCTTTAGGATTGCATAGCGACACAAATCTGCCAAAATGTTCACATTTGCTGATCATCATGCAGTTTTTCAGCAGACCAGATTGGTTTCGTCTTCCTGGTTCTGCGGGGTGGGGGCTCCTTGCAGCCCATCACAGACAAACTAAACGTCGACTAACTTCTTCTTCTAGGTTTCAACCTGCGTAAGGTGGAGGCTCAGCGGGAACAGGAGAAGAGGGATCACTTTGGCAACGACGTGGCCGCCATCTTGTCGCGCCGTATCGCCGTGGAGTGCAGCGACAGCGAGGACGACTCCTCAGAGTTCGACGATGAGGAGTGGTCCGAATGATCACGTCTCCTCTCAGCTTCACTACCACCATCTTACCTTATTAGCCCTGATCAACATCTGGTCATTTCCTTTTGTATTACATTCTTCCAGTATCGGTTTGTTTTTTTCTAAGCCACTCTGTGCAGACATCATGACGTTTCTAAAATCACATTCCTTTACTGGTGTATTCCAATTATTCAAACTTTCCGAGGCCCTCTGTGAAGATCGTCTGTGAAGAACGAAAGTGTGACTGTGGTTGTTTATATCCCAGTTTGCCAAAGCCTTCTTAAAGCAACTCGTAGTGGTTGATATAACAGTATTGTGAGGCATGAAACGCTTCTCCCTCCTGATCATCTGCATAAACGAATCACTTCTGATTTTTATTTTGCCGTTAGTCAGAATTTCATGCCTCATTTCATTCACTCTATGACAAAACTAATAGAACAGGTTTGCATGTACGCGCCTAACATCCTCACTTCACGGTTGCTGAATGCCCTCCAAAGAGACATGAAATGTTGACTTTTATGTCAGAGTTGTGCGTTTCTATTCCATCATGAAGTCAAATCATTGCTGTAATTTTAAATCCCCTTTAAGACGCATCTCTGCCATTTTTTTAATCCCATCTTTCTATATTTTAATATTTTCTGTGGAACAAATAATTGGTAAATTAACTAACCTTAAATGAATGCAAGATATTGCCATACTGAACACATGGAGATAAATATGAGGGATTTGTATTGAATTTTATTTGTATTGTGTATTTTCCTGAGATCATCTTTATTTTTTTCTTCTTGGGGGGGGGGGGGGGGGGGGGGGAATGAATCAAATTCTGTTGCTTTAATCAGTGATCAAACGAGGCAGACTTTTGCCTCATCCAGTGCCTTTCTACTGGCAGTGTAGTATCTGTGCTTTCATTTTTTTTAAGCCTATTTAATAGCAGGTTTAATTGATTAATCAAATTTAAAGTGCCTTTTATGTAAAGTGCATCAGTTCTGCTGCACAGTTGCACAGCATGTCTTGCCAAATTGATGCTTTTCCTCCCTTTAAGTTCCGAATGATTTGTTTCAATAAATATTATTTGAATTTAAATTCCGGTTTGGATTTCTGTGAGATTGTTGGAGTTCTGAACAATGTGGTATGCATATGTATTCAGCGCCCCTGAGTCAATACTTTATAAAAAATCTTTTTCTGCTGTTACAGCTCAAAGTCTTTCTAGCTCAGGGACTAAAAGCTTTGCCTGTTATTTGCAAGATGACTTGGGCTCAGTCTGACTGGATACAGAAGTAATTTTCAAGTCTTTTCGAATATTCTGCTGGATTCACAGCGTCTTAAATTGAATATTTTTAATTGCAAGTATTAAAAGACTTTAAATATGTCCAGCGTAACCTCAGTAGCTAAAACCTGCGTGTACTCGAGACCCAAATTTACCTTAATATGTTTTAATACACAGTAAAAACCATCTTGGCATTACTGACCTGCTCTTGGAGGTACGATGAATGCCACTCCTGGATTGACTGCTTTTAAATACCAGCCTATAGCGTGCCAAGTAGTATTTTAGCTTTCCACTCTTTTTTGTTTTTTTTTGTTTTTACAAAATAGTTTAGAAATGAGCTACAAGAAATCAGCCAGTTTCCAGCAAGTAATTTGAAGTTGCATTCCACAGAAAAATCTGCAAATAGATTAGTAGGTGGTGGTCCACTGTATTAGGCTCTAATAGTACTTATAAACATCACAAAACTGCACCACTGTCCACTATTTTAAAAGGAGTTAAGTGCTTGACTAGCACAAAATGAAAAATTTTGTCTCTGCAAAACCTTGTACTTGATATCTGGTTTTAAGGGCTGACAACAAAATGTCTATGTTCTCTTATCTGCTGGTTCTTCTTGGTGGGAAGTTTATGTTTAACCAAGTTTGGCTTGAAAACAGAAATTTTGTGAGTATAGCATTTATAAAGCTCATCTTGTTTTGTATTATAAGGCTTTCAATTCAGATCACGACAGAGCAGAAAATTATAAATGTGATTTAATAAGTTTTGTTTTTTTTCTTTTTTAAAAGTTACACGAGTTATGAGGAGCCAGCTGAATTAAGTTAGGTTTA
Organism: Poecilia latipinna; assembly: GCF_001443285.1. Taxonomy (NCBI): domain Eukaryota; kingdom Metazoa; phylum Chordata; class Actinopteri; order Cyprinodontiformes; family Poeciliidae; genus Poecilia; species Poecilia latipinna. The sequence goes on along the minus strand of NW_015113848.1, from coordinate 72,565 downwards.
TTTCCACAATTCAGAAAGATTTTCAGTTTAAATCATACAATGCTCGAAAGGCTTTTAATATTTCCTAGTTCCTAAGAGATAAACTTTTAAAAACAATCCACTTGCTTTATCCATGACTCACTCTTGTTTTTGTTTTTTGTTTTTTTTATCAGCAGTGGACACCTTTTGACTGCGCCTGGATCTAAATGTGCGGGGGTGTTTAAAGATCCGAAAACGAGCGGAAAGTGAGAAAACCCTCTTGCATAATCGCTTTTCCCTCAAGCCGTGGCTGCTCTGTAGACTTTAAAGGGATGCATGAGATTCAGAAAGACCGTAATGAGGTTGCAGATTGCATTGGCAGCCAAATCATTCGGGATGCCTGAGCATCAGTTTATCCACAAGTGAGTTAACGAGCAAGAGAAAGAGACACTAAAATTCACTAAAAGCTTCCTGCTGCAGTAAAAAAAAAAAGAAAAGAACGATGCATCATACAGTAGAAAAAAAGTCTTATTTATTATTCATCAGTATAAAACATTCATCCATCTCCAAAAGGTTGTGCAACAAAAAGAAAAGAAAAAACAAACAAACATACAGTCAGTACATCTCAAAGTGCTTTGATCAGCATGTGCAAAAATATATTCCCGCTTGTTTCTCACACGTTTCAAGTAATTAAAGCTGGGCTTTGGATCACACGTTTTCACACCACGAGGTGTTAAAGACCCAGCGCTCCCTCTCCTCTTAAAGTGCTCACACTGATGTGGTCCAAACTTGCAGCGTCCCCTCTGATTGTTTAATTCTGGAGATCCAGCGGAGCTACAGTCGTCTGAGGCACAAAGTAGACAGCGGACAGTACATTTAGTCCCAAGCTGGCCACCGGCCAGCACTATTCAGTACATTCTGATTTGGAGGACGTCAGCTCTGAAAAAATAAAATAAAATAAAATAAAATAAAATAAATGCTGCTTGGGCGTGTAGGCGTGTTTCACTCAGTGGGGGAGGGAAACGTTTTTCACTCTTTGAACGTTTACGACACCGAGAGTTTTTGGCACGTTACACAACGATATGTCTGGCATAGATTGAGTGCTGCTTTGACTGATCTCACACGTCGACTGGGTAGTGGGTGCGCGTGGTGTTTGAAGATCTGCGTGGGCAGCAGGCGTGGAGCAGCACCTTCCGAATGTCTTTGTTTCTCAGGCTGTAGAGGATGGGGTTGAGCAGGGAGCTGCCGGCCGCCGGCACCAAGGTGGCGTAGGTGTACAGGGGAGGGCTGGACGCGTCTCCCAGCAGCCCCCAGAGGGAGAAGGGCATCCAGCAGCCCACAAACACACTCAGGACCAGGATCAGGCGGGAGAAGCCTTTCCCACTGCTGTGTCTGCTTGGGTACGGCGGGTTGGTGGGCAGGAAGTGCCTCTGGGTTGCAATGGCGTGGGCGTGCCGCCTCGCAACGCGGCAGATCCCCGCGTACAGCTGCAGCGTCACAACCACGACCATCAGGAAGCCGCCACACAGCAGGGATAGATAGGTGCGGGTCAGAGGTCGTGCTACAGAACAGGAGCTTGGCTCCTCAAGGCAGTGCCATCCCATGGCAGGTCCTGCGCCAATGACACAAGCGCCCAACCAGACCAGGAGAAGAAGGGTGGCGGCCCTGCGCCGCGACTGGCCCGAGCCGTAGGTGAGGGCGTGGCTCAGCGACAGGTATCGGTCCAGGGCGACGCCCATGAGGCTGCAAAGGGAGGCGGTCAGGGAGGTCACCAGCAGGCCCGAGGTCAGCAGGTCAGACCAATCGCTGGGCTCCACGCAGAACCGGAAGAGGAAGTGCAGGATGAGGGCCACGCCTGCCAGGAGGTCCGCCAGGCCGAGGCTGGCCAGCAGCAGGAAGACCGGGGCGCGGAGAGATGGGGTGGCCAAGATGGTGGTCACCACAATGGCATTCTCAGTGGCAATGAGAGTCCCTGAAATGCAGAGGGCCACGCCCCAGACGGTGAGGGCTGGGAGCTCGGGTTGAGTGGAGCTTTCCTGGTGGTCCAGCGGGAAGAAAGGTTCCAGGCCCGAGGACTCATCCCAGGGCAGCTCTGAGGCGTTGAGGATCATGGCTGGTTCAACAGTAGCACCAGTAAAACCTAAATGAGAAGGAAAGGAAGAAAGACAAAAGAAAATGAGATTACTTTTAATGATTCATTATTGCATCTCTCTGTGTCCATTAAACTGGAATTTCCAGGGAACGTTGGGTAGTTTTGAGCCTCTTGGGCAGTTGCATGAAAATTGTGGACTTAATGCAATTATGGAAAAATTCAGCATGTATCCTCCAAAACTACATCTAGAAGCTGCTCATCTTATGTATTCCTACACTGCCTGACATTCACGCCCCTGGATCTTCACATTTTGTCAAAGTGTTTTATTGTAAAAAAAAAAATGTTACAGACCAACACAATGTCATACATAATTGTCAACAATGTATTGTTTTCTTTGGCAGCATCATGTTGTACAAATGTTTTGTTTTTTTTTTCCCCCAGCAGGAACACCGAAGTTACTCTGAGATGATGGGAAATTATTGGAGAAAGATAATGGCCAATCCTGTAGAAAACCTGGTAGAGGTTTTAAAAGTCTAACCACTTGGGCAGAGGGTTCATCTTCTGCCAGAAGAATGTCCTTAAACATGCAGTCAGAGATGCAATGGAATTACTTAGATCAAAACATTTTTAGTTGTCGAAGGAGCTCAGTCAAAGTCTGGACCTCTAGCTGGCAATCTGTCAAAACTTTAAAATTGGTTGTTGCATGGAGCTAATCTCTACCTAATCTTATTTTACCCCCCAAAAGACTCCCAGCTGTACTTCCAGCAAATATGTTTCTCTACAAATTGTGAAGTATTAGAGAAATGCACGCCATGTTTTTCGGCACTCTCTCACCCTCATTCCCACCCCCTTACAAAAAAAATAAAAAGAAAAGAAAAATATGATACTTTGTGTTGGTCTATTAGCTAAAATCCTAATAAAATATTCTGAAAATATGAAATAAGTCCATTAATTTCTACTAATCGGGATCAGATTTTATAAACGTTAACTTGTTGGTCAGCAGGATCAGTGGCGTCAAATTCTGTTTTCAGGACTTGAAAGATCGACAGGCCTTCTTAATGCAACAAATTAATGATTAATGCATATAACAGAAAACCGCGTCACTGTAAATCAGGGATTGACATGATTTTATAACTGACAGTCCATATTTTCTTCCAAGAAAATACCAATCATACCAGATGTAAGTTCCTGTTAGTTTATTTTTCAGACCTTCTCGTTTCTATTTTAAGTTGGGTCTGCGGCATGTAGGAGTCTTTCATCCTCCCTGCTCTCCAATCCCAGAGCAAGGAGGAGGTATTTCCCACCTTCTTGTGCGGAGAACCTTGTTGTGTAACAGTCATGCTTGCAGGTTCACTCCACCACATTCACGCATACACGAAAAAAGAAAAAGACAAATAAAAAAAAAACGTGCATCCAAAACAGCATGAAAATCAATGCACCAAATGATGCCCCTTACCTTTTAGAAAAGTGGTTCGCAGTAGCTGAATATAATCCGTACTCTTCTCTGATCAGATCCAGGAGAGAGAAAATAATAAATAAAAAATAAAAATAAAAAAAATGGATGAAGACGAGGTGATGCTGCGCGGGTTTCTAGAAAAGCTTCAGTCCCCGAGCTTCTGTCTCTCTCTGAGCTCGGTTCGTATCCCGCCCCGCTCTTTTTGTCTTTCTTCTTCAATCTCTCCGGAGCGCTTACGGTGGGCAGAATGGATGCTTTTCCGCGGGACTCGTCCACAAGAGAGCTTGGCTGACGTCAGTGACAGGGAGGCTCGGCCAATCAGAGGCACGCATTTGGTATGCGGCGAGAACGATGAAGGAGGAGGTGGAGGGAGGGAGGGGGGCGGGGGGGGGGGGGTGTGGGGGTACGTGGAGTAATTTCATTCAGAAAAATGCGGCATCC